>NW_007251216.1:442104-594416 GCF_000164805.1 Carlito syrichta
GAGATCGCCGGAGCCCAGCAGGTTGAGGCTGCGGTGGCCAGGAGCGGCCACTGCACTCCAGTCTGGGCGACAGAGTGAGACTCCAACTCAAAAAAAAAACCCAAAAAACAAAAAAAGATTAACCTTCTAAGAGTATCTAGTGGTTTATCCTACTACAAAGTAATTTTTACTACTTTTCACTTGGTATAGCTCAATGATTCTCCAAAGAAACACTTCAGGAACTTTCCAATTAGATGATGCTCAGGGCCCCTTCTCAGATCAATTGAATCAGAATCTCTGACAAAAAGATCATATTTTTCAAGCTCCTTGAATTATTCCTGAGGATAGCCAGATTGAGAAACACTGGAAGACCTAATATCCCCTCTATCCTTCCTAGCTCTTTTGCAGACAAGATGAAAGTTTAAGGGGACACTTTAGGACAGAGCCCATGTTTCTTCAGCTTCAGGTCAGTTTGGGATCTCAGAGGAGAGAACACCTGCCCTGACAAGCGTTCCCACAATACCATTTTCCTGTCAGGTAAACTCCCCTCCATGGGTGCTCCATAGTAAAAGGGAATCACTTTATCCTTTCTTTTACTTCCCTAATCTATAATTGACTGTCCAGAAATATCATGGCTTAATCACTTTCCTATGCTCCAAAGATTCCAGGATTGCTCATCATTGGGAAAAATATATCCCTGGACACTTTAAAAGGCACTCTCACTTAATACATTTCTGCAAGGAAATTAATTTTAAAAAGAGGATCATGGTAAATATTTGTTGTTATGGTAATAGGGTCAAAAATAATAACTCTTGAGAGCTCAAAGAAACATAATACTAGAAACAGACTTTCAAATTTTATTACATAACTATTAGTTCCCTGATTTACATCAAGATAACCTAAGTTCCTACGCATCCTAAGATGTGGCCAGTGTTTGCTACTTTATAACCAATTCATTCATGTTATCCATTGTTAACCCATATAAGCATAATGATAAGTATATAGCAGGAGATAAAGAAATCTATGTCAAATCAATGAAAGGTTAGGTGAATTAACTCTTTGGCTTTTAAACTGTCACATTTTTAGTATTAAAATCATGATATTAAATAATTTTAGAATACTCCCAGCCTTAGCTTAACCAAGACTTACTTGACAAATCTTCAGACAAATTGTATGTTTTCTGTCTCTTCATCTGTGAACAAAATGTGATACTTCTGAATCTTTAGCAAGCTTGAGACCTCAAACTCATTCATAAGAGAATCCTGACTTTCCCACATCAGTGTGGCAAGTCAACCCATACTAAAACAGTATTAACACAATGTCTAATTAAAGAAAAAGTATGTTCATTAAATTGCGATGAATATTTAAAGTAGTTCCAGCTTCATAGGAACCATAACAATTCAAGTGCCCTTCTTGGGTCAGTAGAAAGCTTTTCCATTAGCAGCCCAATAGTTTCACAAATCATATATTACCTCTCTTATTATTTTTAAATGGCAATTATAAATCACTTGACACATGAGGTGAAAGGATGTTTTCCCAGTCTATATGAGTGATGTGGTGTGCACCGTTGGCTACTGGTAACTGGAAATTATGCATTACAGGAGAACCAAACACTTGGTAACCCACCACCTTTATATTAAATCCTTCATCTTTGACAAAAACATTAAAAGCACTTTACAAAGTTGAATCCATACCCATCTTATATTTTTGCAGAGCCATATGGAAATTAACCCCTCTTCTACTTGTTGCTCTCAAAAATGTTAAATAATTATGACATACCTTCAAATGAGCTTAACATAAAGATATTTTGTGCAAGTAGTTTCACAAAATTTCATCTAGAGAGATTTTGGAAAGTTATTTAATCTACATACTTTGGAAAGTTCTGTTATATGTAAAATTCCCTCAGTAACCTACTCACTATATAATTTGTATCTAGAATAAAACTATTCTCATATCTACTATTTAAAGTAATATATTGCTATTTGTTCTTCCTTTAGAAAAGAAGGAAAACTCTGGTCATTCCTATCTTTTTTGAACTCTCCTTTACCTGTGACCTTAGAAAAGGCAATTATATTTTTTTAGCCATCTCCTCTCTGGCTAAAAAAATCTCTTACACATAAGACCTCATTTTCCACCTCTCTCCTTTTTTTGTTTTTAGCACTTGAAACATTAAACTTTTAAGTTCAAAAAGTTGATGCAACTCCTAAGTGTTAATAACATATGATGTGATGCGTTCATTATAAGGATGTCCAAGTGCCTTCCCTGCTCTGAATTTTCTCCTCCCTGTATTTACCTTACTTCAATAAATAGAAATTTATTCCATGCTTACATTGTTTCAGACACTGTGCCAGGCACTGGGGTTATAGGCACTAGAACTACAGAGATAAGTCACAGATTCTGTTTTCCAGAAGTTGACATCTAATTAGGAAGAAAGAAAAGGACAAAGAAAGTTAGTCCAAAATGATCCAGCATTCCGAATAATCCAGAGTTGATGCTACATAAGATTCAGCCTCCTCAAGAGCTCTCTATTTTTTTTAATGGGTTTTACTGGTGGGAGAAATCTTTCAGAACTGTTTATTTCAGTTGGCAATAGATGTTTTCTTTTTAAAAATGTATTCATTAAAATTGAGGTCAATGGAGAGCTGCTCTCTGTAAGCAGGAAACTATTTTGCTATGATCAGTTACTCTGAAGGTTATGAAGTCAGCATAAAATCCCAATAATGCTATAGACTTAAAAAATAAATACAAAGCAGGAAAATTTTATGGGAATGGACCAAGAAATATCAGGATGAAAAAACATGAGGGTTATTAGTCATCCACAGGACCTGGCCAGAAGATTGTTGAATTGTGGAATCTTCCATGACCCCCCAAATTGTCCTACTCTCTGATCTTTCCTCCTTGGTGTGTAATAACTGCTAAGATAACTGTGGATAATAGCAAAAGTGAAGTATATACACAAATACAAGACCTATTTTAGAAATCATGAAGTATCCACAGCTACGATGGTAAAACTGTGAAGCAACCACAGTAAACAGGTTGAATATTTTTAGTAAGGGCAAAGAATAAAGAATTAATTTCTACTTTGTTTTGGGTAGTATTTGGTTTAATAAATATCTATGACAGTGCTCACTTGGGTGATAAATCAGCATTTTTATTCCCATTAAACAAATATCTTTTTTACATCTTTAACAAAAGGTCATATTAAATATATCTGGAGCAGGATGGTTAAGAATAATCAACAATATTGATTATACAGTTTCTGATTGAAAGGCTGTTTGATGTATGTTCCTAAGAATAAATGTTTATCTACAAATTGTAGGACTCCAAGTCTCTATGTTAAGAAACATAAAATAAGCCAGACTTGGTGGCTCAAGCTGTAATCCTGCGCCTTTGGGAGGCTGAGGTGAGTGGATTGCCTGAGCCCGCGGGTTCGAGACCCACCTGGGCAGCGAGACCTCATCTCTACAATAAATCAAAAAATCAGCTGGGCGTGGTAGCACATGCCTGTAATTCCAGCTACTCTGAAGGCTGAGGCGGAGGGATCGCTGGAGCCCAGCAGGAGAGGCTGCGGTGGCCGGGAGTGGCCACTGCACTCCAGTCTGGGCGACTGAGTGAGACTCCAACTCAAAAAAAAAGGAAAAGAAACATAAAATGGAAATGTGCATTTTTCCTTTTTTATGAGAAACCTTTGTACTAGCAAAGTACAACATTAAATAATTGCTGAATTAATTCCATTATCATGAATAGGAAATGAAGATGTTGCTATCTGACTGACTGTCCTATGACAACACTTTTGTTTTACTTTGCTCAGTAATTATCTCTGCTCTCTGTTCTCTTTGTTTACTTTAATAGAGACATAGTAGGACTACATTTTGAGAAGTCTCTTTCTATAAATTTTTTGAAGGCAAGGATAGGTCAAGTGATGTCTGATGTGGATCCATGAAGAAATTCCACTATGTGATTGTGATGTGAGCTCAATAGACCAACTGCCCAGTCACTAACAGCCCAGTGAGAATATTACTTTATCATCATTTTTACAGTGAGGAGACTGAGGCATAGATGGTTAAGTAACTTGTTGAAGTCTGCTCAGACAGGATAAAGCTAGTGTTCTTACTGCGGCACCTACATTCTTACTCATTCCTAAACCATTGACCAGCCATACAGCTTCCTCAATCTTTAGTTTAGTTGCACATAATATATCTCAAGTTATTCCCAATGGGAAACTCGAGATTAAAAGTGGAAAAGGATTTACTGTATCATCAAATTCATCCTCACGTAGAACTAATAAAAGTACATTCCCTATAGCATTTTTCCAGAAGCAATTTAGTCAGTTTTATTAAGTTCAATTTATGTGCACCTCATTTAATTGATCGAATTTCTGCCACTTTCCTTGGGAAACTTTTCTAAAGCCTTAATAAACCTGACTAATATCGTGACACTCCTCTATTGTAAAACTATTTTTCTTTATTATGATATTCCATTATTCCTTTTTCTATTAACAACACAGAATGACCTTACATAATTCTTCTTTTTCCAATAAGTCATATTGATACCTCGTTTTTATGAAGACCAGAAATAAAAATCCACACCTTGGCCTTGTAGAATAGAAGTCATTGTAAACAGAAACATATTTGATGTAGTTTAACATCGACATCTTTCTGTACAAATTTAGGCTGGAGGAATCTGACAGCCAGAGTACTTCTCATTTTATTCACAAACCACTACTCTGAGAGGACCCAAAATATTTGACAATATGGTGAATAAACATTTATGAAGTCCTTATTGTATGCAGGATAATGGATTGTATGTTACCAAAGCAATATGAAACAGCATCTTAACCAGCAAAGAATTTAAAACTTAGTTGGTACATCACATATATATAGTGAGTCTACAAGGCAGTAAATCCCCAATGAAGGATACAGACACTGCTTCCTAACATAGAAATTCAGAGGAATGATGGATCACCTTACCTTTCCCTAAGGTTTCTAGGACGAAGTGGGATTTGAGCTCATTCCAAAAACAAAAATCGGGGTTAGACAGAAAAAATACAGGGAGAGCACTTTGGACCAAAGAAGAAGCAATCTTCAGTGTAAGCTTACTTGGGTGGTAAAATCAGCGTCTTTTATTCTCATTAAACAAATAAGAGAACTATTTTACTTACTAGAAATAGAACAGACAGGCTAACTAGTGTCATAGAAAGGTCTCTTGAAACAGTCCATTATAAGATCCTCAAATATGCCAATATTTAAAATATTTTTTTTTTAAAGTGTAAGTTCTATAGGTCAGGGTGTTTTGACTAAGGCACTATTGTTTATTTTGGGCCAGATTTTTGTTGTGGGGCTTTCCTGTGAATTGTAGGATGTTAGGCTGCATACCTGGCCCTCCAGATGCTAATAGCACCCCCGCCCCCAGTTGTGAAAAGTAAAAACAAAAGTCTCTAGACATTGCCAAATATCTCTTGGGGTACAAAATTGCTCCCTATTGAGAACCACTGCTCCAGTTCTATGAACACTGAGCAAAATAGTCTCTCATATCTCTCTCTTCACCAGCCATCAGGAAAATTGTCTTTGTCCCTCACCTAAATCCCTCATATTGCATGTCACCAATCATCTTCTACAGTGGTCTCAATGCATGTGTGCCTTCCATGTCAAAAATACTCGTCCATTTGGGATAAAGCTGGACTCTAATCTTTAAAGAATTTCTAGGATTCCCAGTGAAAGCCACTCAAAACTACTCACTAATATCTTTCCTCAACTGAGGAAATACTTTCTAAGCTTGTTCACTTGTCAAAATTGTAGTCCTATTTAGATTAGGAACCTATTTCAATTGTAAATCCTGTTGGGCTGGGAAGCTCAGCATTTAGAAGGGAGCACAGCTGGTGCTTCCTGGATGTTAAATAATTCATCTTCCTCATTTTGGAGAGTCAGAAACAGCCAGCTGAGATGCTAAATCCTCAGTAATATTGCAAAACCTAGTCACCGGCACAAAGGAGGGGAAAGGCCCACTAAATCACTGAGTCCATCCTCCACAGCTATTTGCTAGCTTGATTTTTACCCATTTTGGTAACATGGGGGAGATAGGTTGCCCTGGAGAATTTTATAAAACAGTTCAGCAAAATCAGTGTGCTGTATGCATTTTGTATATTGTCATGCCTCTGTCACTCATGCAGACAGTTTATTTTTCAAGTGAAGCATTTTGACCTTACTAAAAAATATTTTCCGACCAGGCTTAGTGGCTCAAGCCTGTAATCCCAGCACTTTGGGAGGCGTAGGCAAGAGGATTGCCTGAGCCCAGGGGTTCAAGACCAGTCTGGGCAACTTGGCAAGGCCTCCTCTCCACAGTTAAAAAAAAATAGCCAGGCGTGATAGTGCATGCCTGTGGTTCCAGCTATTTGGAAAGCTGAGAGGAAAAGATCACATGAGCCTAGTGGGTTGAGGCCGGGGTGGCTGTGAGCATGCCACTGCACTCCAACCTGGGCGACAGAGAGAGACTTCAACTTTTTTTCCCCTCAGAAATCAGAAGGTAATCATTAAAATGGGGAGCCACCTGCTCAATTGAAGTTTGCAGAAAGTAGATGACATTCGAGCAACTGCTTGATGATAAATGTTTCTCATTAAAGTTTCTATTCTCACACTTGGCTATTTGTTGCATAATCTATTTTAGTCCAATTGTTCTAGTACCTGTTTTAAGTGCATCTGGGGTTTTCATGTTACTCTGGAAGCTGCATTGAATTCTCCAGAATACTAATCTCCTGCAACCATGTTCCACAGTAGTCTATTAGTACCTTTTCAGGTAACTAGTAATCTTAGAACCTCTATTTTTGTTCCTTGAAAGTGGTTACATTTCTTAAAACCGGAATGTTTATTTTACATCTTAATGAAGCAATATGCTTTTTCATATATGACAGAGTCCATATTTATGCACCTGCATCTGTATGCTCCTATCTTAGTCAACTCGGGTTGCTATAAAATATGCCACAGGCAGAGTGGCTTAAACAACAAAGATTTTTTTCTTATAGCGTGGAGGCTAGGGAGTTGAAGATCAAGGCACTGGTAGAGTCAGTGCCTGGTGTGGGCCCCGCTTTCTGATGCATAGACTGCCTTCTTCTCTCTGTGTCTTTATGTGGTAGAAGGGCAAGGGAACTCTGAGGGTCTCTTTTATAAGGACACTGACCTATTTGTGAAGGATCCATCTTCATGACCTAGTCACCAAAAGCACTACCTCCAAATACCATTACATTGGGGATTAGGACTCAACATCTTAATATTTGGGGGGACACAAACATCCAGTCCATAGTAGCTCAGTGCAACCAAGTTTCACTAAGTATGGAGCTCTGATGAGAATTTACAATGTTAACTGATTTCAAAAACATTTATGTTTTGACATGTCCTGCTTATGTGTTTGATCCATAAGACATAAATAAAAAAAATTTTTCCATTGATCAAGCTCTATAGTTTTGCATTTAGTTCCACTGAGAATCATCATAGACAAATGTAAAAAATAATAGTAGAAGTATGCATGCAGTCATCGCTATAATCAAGGCAATGCAAATTTCTAACTGATAATTTGGTTTGTTTTTCAGGGGATTTTCTCAGGGCATGCAGATAGACACAAAAATTGAATTTCTCATCTAGTATCTGGCCAGTTGTGGTTTGTAACAGCTATGTTCTTTTGAAAAAAGACCCTGAAGTCATTAGAACAAGAGAAAGGAAGAGAGGAAGACTTCTAGCAAACAAAAATCTCAATTTTTGTTCATTTATTAAACTCTTTTCTCATAAAACAAAGGGGGAAAAAATTATTCTGGTGATTGGACCCATGGGCCAGGCAACCAAATATTCAGACTCTGACAGTGAATCTAAGACACGCAAGCAATATTCAGTTTATGGCAGTGGTGCCAGGGGAGGTTTTATGAACATCTGCACTATTTTTTCCTTCATGATGTTTTCTTCAGAAGTTAGGTATATATAACCTGAGCTACTATAGCTTCTTAATAACACAGATTGCTTTAATATATCCAAAAGAGAAATACTGAAATCAAGCCTCAATTTTATTATGTTTCAAAGATGTCTTCCTTGGGAAACTTCATTTTGTGTGCATTTTATTTCATTTAAAAATTGACAAGTGGTACCATAAATTAGATGTTATTATGTATTATCAAATGAAAATTGTAGGACCTTTTAAAAGTCAGAAGGATTGATAAAGTTGTACCAGTATAATGTCAGTAGGTTTAGAAGTATACAATAGAATGAAATTAGAAATTGCTGGGAGATGTTTAAAATAAGGGTCCCTGGAGCTAATATAGATAATACAGTTAAAACTCATGTTTGTAAATAATACTTAAATATAGATAAGAATCAATCCATCATTTTAATTAAATTTATATTTGTTTAACTTAAAGTGAAATCATGGGTCCAGGAAATATAACTGACACTTAAATTTGTCAGAATCATATTCAAAAAAGACTAGGGGAATTACTCAAAAAACTTTGTAGGAACAGGGCTTTCCCAAAGAGCTTGTATCTTGAGTTATTTTGTTTCCATAAAAGAGCAGTTCCTATAAGAATGAGTGAGGTAAAAAGATGTAAACATGGGCTATGTCTGAAAATCAGGCAACCCACAGTATGAGATGAAAAAAATCTTAAACATGAAGGAAAGACATTGAAAAATTAGCTAAAATTAACTAGTTCAGAGATGGCAAGTTTTGGGACTGTTTTCTGGTTTGCTCTCCTAAGTAACATATTTATTTGTCCCTTGATATATTCTCTGAATGTCCATTTTAAATTTTCAGTTGATGTCTGAATGTCTGGTTCAAACAATTTTTAAGTAGGCAGGCTGGCTCAGAAACAGCTAAACCAAAATATGGCAACTACTAGAGATATAGATAATATTCTTGACATAGACTTTAAGCACTTTGCTAAAAATTTCTTTGACCACACTTTCTGTCATCTTGGAGCCTGTGGAGGCCTGCTGGAAACAGAACTTCTGAAACACAAATATGTCTGGAAGCCTCTTGTCCACGGTCATTTTTTGCTGGTTATGAGTAGGGTCTCTGGAACCAATGGGGGCACCCAACTCTTCTTAAACTTGAAGGTGCTTATGTCTGAGATGAAACTGAATTCTATTTGGACAAGACATGTGCTTATGTGTACAAAGCGAAGAACAACACAGTAACCTCTGGCGGCAAACCAGACAAAACTAGAATAATCTGGGGAAAGATAACCCAGGTCCATGGAAACAGTGGCATGGTTTGTGTCAAATTCTGAAGCAACTTTCCTGCTAGGTCTACTAGATGCAGAACCCATGTGATGCTGTACTCTCAAAGATTTAAACTAATGGAAATCAAGTAAAATGGATTTGTTTTTAAAAATAATTTATTCATTTAGCATACATTTTAGTGAGAATTTCCTGCATACTCAAAGTTATGCTGGATCCTGGGGAAATGAAGATGCATTACACCTAATCTCTGCCCTCCAGGCTGCAGAGCTCAGTGGGTAACAACCCCATCCCTGGAATCAAACAGACTTGTGAAGCCATCTTGGTCTTGTTACTTACTAGCTGTGTGATATTGGATAAAGGATGTTATCTCTAAGTCTTGGTTTCCTTGTTTTAAAATGGGGATAGATACTATCCTATATATCACTCAAAGGATTAAAATGAGATACACTTTTCAGTGACAGTAAATATTAGCTCTTGTAATTTGAAGGGAAGAAATAGAAATAGAAATAAATGCTGTAAAATCATCGAGGTCTCTAAAGTAGGGATATTAGGAATTTCTCGTCACCTTATAAACAAAAAGAATGAAAATGAACCATCCTATGTGGGTAAAAGCATTGCTGGAATAATCAAAACCTGAAATTTTTAAAACATTACAACTCAAATATTTTAAAATGATTTGAAAGAATGACTTTTATTTTTTTGTTATCTCTGCTGAGTTATAGGATGGAATGGAGTTAAGTTGTAATAAATGAGTACGCCTAAAAAAACCTTTCTAATTCTACAGATTGTTAGTAAATATTTATCACCCCAAAAAGGTATATTTAGAAATATGACATGCAGGTGTCTCTCCTGGATGATTTGGATGCAGGACTGACTGGAGCCAGAGGGGTGAAGTCTTCAGTATCTTCCTCTCCTCCTATGATTGATCTAGGGATGATATGCAGAGTTGACAACCTATAATAAACCATTGTGGCAGAGATGGAAAGGCTGTAGTAAAAGGTAAGGAGACATAGGTGGCGGTTATTTTTCTAAAAGGAACAGGTCATATTCTATAATGTGTAGAGTTGTGTAGTCTTTCAAAGGTTTGATGTGGAAGCACCAAGATATAAATTCTGTTTGCAAATTCTGCTTAGAATTGCTGCCTCTAAATCTTATGGTGCTATTGCATGGAAGCCCAATGCAACGCTGTTTGACAGGATTTGAGGACTTCATCACTTGGAATGAATATACAAAATATTTGGAAGTTTAAACCCAAAATTCCTATGCTATGTATTTCAATAAGAGAGAATTTTAAGCAAGATTTTTTAAAAGATGAGAATACATAAAATTGGCATATTTCAAAAACTGTTTGCATGATGGAGACCAGGTATCAGTAAACATCTTTGAAGCATAAGACGATGCATAAACAAATAAACATGACTCTGCACAATTAAGATTTTACTTAAAACAAAACTGGGCCAGGCTCGGTGGCTCAGTCTGTAATCCCAGCACTTTGGAAGGCCGAGGCGAGTGGATTACCTAAGCCCGTGGGTTTGAGACCAGCCTGGGCAACTTGGTGAGACCGTGTTTCTACAATAAATAAAAAATTAGTCGGGCGTGGTAGCACGGGCTTGTACTTCGGGGTACTTGGAAGGCTGAGATAGAAGGATCGCCGGAGCACAGCAGGCCAACACTGCGGTGGCCATGAGTGTGAGTGCCACTACAGTCCAGCCTGGGCGACGGAATAAGACTCCAATTCAAATTAAATAAATAAAAGAAAACTGCCAGATTTTGTTGGTGGTCTGTACATTTCCCTTGCTTTACATTTAAAAAAGAAATTACAACTTTTTTTTCAAAGTGATAAATAATATTTTTCCTCTATTGGGTATCAGATACCCCAGTTCCAGGTATGTGTAGTATATCTGTGTTTTCATTCTGTCTTCGAAAAGTAGCATTTGGAACTGCACTTTGACTAGAAAGACTCAGCTATACTAAGAAATTAGACAAATGTATTAAAGTTTCTTTTAGATACTTGCATGCAACTTGGAAGTAATTTGTGGGCACTGAAAGAATGAGTGAAAATAAATATAGTTCCAGATGACATAAGAATACTCTAGTGGTGTGTCAAAACTTTATGACAGCAAGGAGTAGAAAATGTCAGATTCTTCCTCTTCTGTGCAAAAATTGCTCACTTGATGAAACTGCCTTAGGATGCAAGTATCAAAATTAAAATACTAATGAAAATACATTAAACAGCAGCATTCAACCCCCTATGGGAAAGGCCTTCATAAGATGAGACTTTCACTGGCTCTTTAAGGAGGCTTAGTTGGGAAAAACAACGTTCCTATTCTTATTCCTTTCTCCTACTCTCCCCTTAAACTCCTGCGGTTTTTTCTTTCTAATTCTTATATACTGCAGGCAATTTTACTTCAAATTTTGGATCAAGGGTCTAAGCCTGAAATACATCTGCTTCTGCCTCTAGGTTAAATAGCATCTTTAGACCTGCTAGAGTTCTGTATTACGTTTATGGTATACTTGATAAATCAACTTCATCTTCTCACAGAGGCAGACAGCCTCACTTTTATAAATAGTTAGCATCTGAAAGCACGTTTTTTATTTTTGAATATTGCTGTGAGCTTGGCACTTATTTTTGGTGGCACTTCTTAGAGATGTCATACATAATCAGAAAAGCAAGCACAGGCATTTGAACCTAAGAAGTGACAACTTTTTGTGTGTTTGAGATTGTATCTATGCTTTGCTGTTGTAAAGAATGCATTATAGCAAACCTGCGATATGAGCTATCACTCTGATGACAAACTAAGAGTAAGGAAATGTATAGAAAGGGTAGTATGTTCATATTAAAATGCTGGAACTAAGAAGAAAAAAGTGAGAAAATAGAGTTTTAGTATTCCAAGTCACAGTCTTCTGAGTTTTAAAGACAGAAAATGCTGACTTTCAACATAAAAAGAATAATTAAATATTTTTATAGAGAATGAATACTATTTCCCTGGTAATTCTATGAGGTATATGTCTCAGATTGGTATCCAGATATTACCAATATCATAAATACAGAAAAGGACAGTTTAGATTAGAAAGTTATTATTGTTGAAAAATACTTTGAGAAGTCTTAGTATTAACATGGAAATTTATTGAAGAGCTTTGCATATTACTCTATATCGAAGATATGTCCATACCCTCTTAGAAGTAAATAATTTTAATATGTGAATTTGCTTGTATCTTTGGGCCTTTTTCAAATTTTCTGTTTCTCTAATTTGTCTCAATTCTTTTATTTGTTTCCCTACATCATCAATACGTTCTCTCTGTTCTGTACACAATGGAGATTCAATAAATATACTTGATACATTAGCTGGTGAACTAGATCCAGGACCACTGACATTTATCAGAAATCAGAGAAGACCTCAATTTGGCTGTCTTTATTTTTGGCCACTATTCTTGGGTAAAAAGTAAGCCAATAAGATAAGTTAGGTAACTGAGGTTTTGGATTTTGTTGGCAGTTGTTTCTGATTAATCTCTATATTGATTGATGTAATATTTATTGTTTCCACAGTGTCAGATGTCTGCCTAGCGTTTTGGCTAAAATGAGACTAAGAAACTGCAGAATATAAAGAACTGCAGGGTAAAAAAACAAAAAAGAAGAAAACTGCAATACAGTGGCCTGGGGAAGTTGACTGAAGGAGTTATCAAGCAAAGAGTATCTAGAGTAACAAAATTAGGTCAGTGACTTGGTTGAAAGGGTAGATGACTTCATTCTCGTCCATTTCTCTGTCCAAAATGCTGACCTGATATTTCTATCACACCTTTCAGCCTCTGCAAAAGATTTATTTTATAGGGATCAGGGGACCCATTCCCCAGACATAATTTTGAGCTTATATTTCTAGTGCATTTTGCATGGAGGTGCATTATACTGTATTTGTCTTAGTATCCTCATTTTGAATATCAAATAACTAAGATTTTTGGAAGGAAGTGATTTCTCCTAGATCACAAAGCTGAGAAGAGTGAACTTAAACACAAATCTTCTGACTCCAAGTTGTTTGCCTTTCTGCACACTCCCTGATGGGAAGCTATGTGGAGTCATTCATACTCCCATGTAGACATCAACTTTTTAGAGGTCTTGATTTGGATTAAAAATTGTTCAACATGGGTGGTGACAATAAGCAAAAGGATTAGAAAAAGGGGGGCAAGAAAGTGGCACGTATTCTTTCCCTTTTCTTGGAGTTAATCAATGCAAAGACACTAACATGTTTATCCCTAACAATATCATCATTGGCCTCTTGTTACTATCCCCCACCATTCATAGATTGTGCACTTTAAAATAGGAGACCAATTTGTTTGACTTCTACAGTTATGACCTTAAGCACCAAGATTCTAATTAATCCATCAATATGTTTCCATGCATGTATTAAGCTATACCAGTCAGCAAAGGAATTTTGCAATGTGCAGCCCATTTTTGGTAAGCACAGAGGAAATTTACATGTAATGGTGGCTATCAGTAACCTGTGATAAAAACTGAGACTGCAGCTTTAAAACATTTTAATGATGAAAATTCTGTGAGAGGGTTAAACTGATACAGTTAGGTGTGTAGGATTCCCATGGTCAAACTAGTACTGAGGAGGGATTTTAGAATGTCCTGCAGCATCAGTGGACAATATGTTCCTTAGATAGTCTTTACCAGGTGTTACTTTATTTAGTTCAACATTTGGTAAAAGTTCGATTTCAGAGTGTTTGAAGTTGGATTCTTTGATAGGAAACTAAAGAGCTGAAGTCCTATATTAGTAGGCAGGGGAAGGCGAACATGATCAGAAACCACTAGTAGCAGAATTGACTGTTTCATTGTGAAAACTGAGAGTCTAATTAGATTCTTACCTAGGTGGAAACCCGTTTTTTCTCTACTCTGTGGTCTGAATCAGTTTATTCACTAAATTGAACTTGTCACTGCTAAGTTTTTTAGGAATCAATATCTAAAACAAAAACTCATTTCACTGTAATCTAAAGAAACTGGTAATTTATACATACTGATTAATATTTAAATTTTAGTTAAAATGGGGTGTTCAAAATGGAATTGCCATAATCATTACCATGGATTTTTAAAAGATATATCAAAGATGTAATTTTGAAAACATCTGTGAATACCCTAACATACTTGGCACTTCAAATGCAGGGGTTTTTTTGTTTTGAGATTTTTTCCTGTTTGTGAATGCTGTAGTCAGGTGATGAGACAGGCCGAATGGGAAGTTAGGAGACGGGATTGCTGTCTTGACTTTAGCTATTATGCAATGTGTTGCCATGAGCAAGCCCCTTGACTTCCCTCTGTAAAATGTGAATACTAATAATACTCATTTCACAGAGTTGTTAAGACAAATAAAGCATGGTAAAGTACCTACCAAAGTATCTGGGATAGAGTAGAAATTTAATACATAGGTTTTGTTTGTTTTCTTTCTTACCCCTCTATCATGCTATAAAGTTGTTCCTAAAGCACTCCTTGTTCATAATATAAAACATCCTGTTGGCCCCCAAATTTATAATTGATCATTATAACTCCCTCATTGTGAGAGATAAAAATAATACACAACAGATATATTTTTTTCTTTCCTTCCTGACTCCCCTGAGACAAAAACTGACTTACAGTATGGGTGTCACTATTGGAGGGGGGAAATTGTCTCTGGACCATGGTGACTTTCCTTTCTGTAACTCCATTTGTTATAAGGAAAAATGTTCGTATGAATATTTACCAGAGATCTATTAATGCACTTATGAATGAAAGAAAATATTCATTGTAAACAAAGATGGAAGGAGACAAATAAAGACATAAAAGAAAATATGCAATAAGAGGGAAATCAGACTACTTAGACTGATAAACCATCCTTATAACCCTGTGTGGTACAACCTCAGTAGTATGAGATCAACTCATATATGTACCTAAGTTAAGAATTAGACTCATAGCATCATTAAGTTTTAGGATTGGGAAGGACCTTAAAGATCACCTGTTCTCTTGCTACTCAAAGTGACATCCACTGATCTGCAGCATCAGCATCTCCTGGAACATGTTAGAAATACAGAATCTCAAGCTCCCTCTCAGACTTACTAAGTCAGAATCTGCATTTCTACAAGATGCCAAGGTCACTCTTATGCATGCGGAAGTTTGAAGAGTACTAACCAGGGCCATTTTCATTTACGTTTCAAATTCGATATGTGTATCTTATATTTTCATCTGAGTTCTTGATAAAAAAATGTTCATTAAAGCAATGAACAAGATTGAGGACAGAGCCCTCCAATATGCCTTTGAAAAACTCTCTTAAGCCTAATCTAAGTACTTAAATCAGTGTATTGTTACACTTTTTCAAATTCATCAAATTAAATATCATCACCCAAAATATTTTTTCTTCATTTTTCCACAATAATATCATGAGACATTTACTCCAGCATTTTAATTGTATAATATGTTATACATACAGAAGCTTGTATTAAAGAGACATGAACAGTTTAAAGGATAATTATCAAGCAAATACCCATGTAAACACCACCAGGGTTAAAGCATAAATCACAGCCAGTAGCGGAGCATTTCTCTAATATCTATTCCCAGATGCATTCCCTCTCTACCCTTCCAGTAGTAATAACCAAGAAAGTATGACTTTTGTGATAATCTCTTTCCCTTGTTTTCCTTTATAATTTTTCCACCTAAGCATATATTCCTAAATAGTATGATTCTGTTTCACCTATTTTGGGACATTATGTAAATGTTATTTGATTATATGCCCCTTGCTAATCTCACTCAACTTTATATTTGTGTGATTTATCCATGATTTATTTAACTTTAGTTAATTCATTTTCTTTCTTATTAAAGTATTTCATTGATCGCTAATTTCACAGTTTATCTATTCTAATCTTCATGAGCATTAATGGTGTTTGCTCTTTGGGACCATTACAGGCAATATGGCCATGAACATTTTGGGGCATGTTATTTAGTGCATGTATGCAAGACTTTGTCCAAGTTACTAGCTAAGGGAGTAATTGAAGAAGCATGGAACCTTTGCATCTTTACTTTTATTTGATAATGCCAATGGTTTTCCAAAATGGTTCTACCAATTAGCATTCTCATCTGCAGAATAAGTGAGAGTCCCTATCACTGTCCAGAAAAGACTTTGTTGAAAGTTGCCTTGATGGAGTCCAGATGTACTAGGTTCTCTATAATTTTTTGATGTATTACTCTGTGACTATATTTAAAAAGAAAACAAAAAACTGGTGCAAGGTATCTTTTCATTTTTCTGCCTTAAAAAAAAATTTCTCACCCACCACTTTTGAAATAACAGACCTCAAATCAACATTTATTATTATAGATCCAGGTAAGAAATTCACTTTTTTCCCTTTTTTTAAAACCCAAGTTACATTTACCCACCCCCAGACTTTTGTTAGCCCTGTGTTCTCTGAGGCTTCATCATCACAATAAGCAGCTCAGAGTATCCTTATGTCCTCTTAGGACTGGTCAGGAGACATGAATAATTTAAAAACATCATTCAACAATGTTTTTTATCACCTTCTAGTTCTTCTTCAACTTCAATTCCTTTTTCCCTATATTATTTCCACTCATTCATTTTCATTGAAAAAGAAGACAGAAACTGAAAAATTGTTTTAGTCTTTTCATATATATATATATTTGGTCAGCCACCAAGAATTACATCACGAGCCCAATGCAGTAGGCTTATTTCTTCTCTGGTTTTCTTGGTCCAAGCAAAGAAAAACAAAACCTTAACAATGGCAAACAAAGGAAACATTTTCTTACTTTTAGTATGTGGCAGCTCATTTTAAATGTAGTCTTATGAACATTATTGTTATAGATCCTTGATGGTTTTTTAAATGATCTCATTCTTTCATTATTTGAACCCCTCCATTTACAAATTAAGCTCATTGGAGAATATTTTGTGTCACCTTCTTTTCTGTGGGTTCCTCCCCTTTTCCTTCTTCAGTCAGTGGAATTACTTCTGTTTGCATAGTCTGATTTTTTTAAGACCTTTCTCAACCTTTGATCTTTCATTTTCTGTTAACATTTACATGTCATAGAGTCTGTCAACTTTTTCTTTAAACCTTCAAGTCTTCCTTTCTGAAGTTCTCAGCACATGTCTGACTAAACCCCTGCTTGATCAAAATAATAGTTAAAAAAAGAAGAAAAGACATAAATCTGTGTATACTTCTTTTATGATAAAAAGGCCCTGTGACTTCTCAAGTTTGCATACCATCACACTTCTTCACTATAGTATGTCACCTAAAATAAAATACAGTTTACAGGGAAAAAAAGTATTATAACCCCCCCTTATCCATGTGGATATGTTCTGAGGCCTCCAGTGGTTGCCTAAAACCTCAGATTGTACTGAATCCTATATATACTGTTTTTCTCTGTATAGTCATAACTATGATAAAGTTTAATTTATAAATTAGGGACCAGAGATTAACAATAACTCATCATGAAATACAATTATAACATAATGCTGTAATAAAAGTGGGTGAATGTGGTCTCTCTCCCTTTCTCTCAGAATATCTTACTGTACTGTACTCACCCTTCTTTTGATGATGTGGGATGTTGCAATGCCTACATGATGAGATGAAGTGAGGTGAATGATGCAATTATTACAACATAACTTTAGGCTACTACTGACTTTCTGTATTCCTGAATCTGTGTAACCATCCCACATTTGCAGTAAATTGTTTTGGGGGATCCCTTACCAAAGTCATCTATAGGCTCAATGCTTTCTGGCCCCACAAGTTGCCATAAATCGGAATATGTTTTCTGTTTATGACTTCCACCCACATTTAGTGCCTTGTCCGTCTTAACTAAGCACTTATCATGCACTGTGGCTGTAACTTTTGCATGACAGCAAAGCTAGCACAATTTTTTTTTCCTATTTTCACAATTTCACTGAAGGAAGATTTGTTCTTACCATAGATCTTAGCAACCTCAATATACATTTTTTTCTTTCCTTGCTGAGAACTTTCACCTTTGCACTTGAAGGAAGCATTTTATGGCTTTACTTTGGCATATTGAAATTGCCAGCATCACTATTCTTATACTTTGGACCATCATTAAGTCAAGTAAAGATGACTTGAACACAAGCACTGCCATACCACAAGTCATTCTGATGACTAAGATAGCTAGCAAGTGACTAATAGATGAGGGCATAAATGTACTAAGAGATGTTTCACACCCGGAGCAGGTTGGAGAAGGACAGGATAAGATTTATCACACCACTCAGAAAGATATGCAATTTAAAATGTATAAAGTGTTTATTTCTGAAATTTTTCATTTTACTATTTTCAGGCACAGTTGACCACAGGTAACTGAAACCACAGAAAGCAAAACTATAAATGAAGATTTTCTTATTCTGTAATTTCCTACTTCTTCACCCAAATACTTTCATTTTTTCTCCTGACTACCATGACCCTCAGTCTGGCTGGTTAACATAACCATTTTCTCTTTGTAAATTGTATTTATCTTGGTCCTCTTCTCTGCTTATACATACAAACATTGATTCTCAGAAAAAAAAATGAATCAGTTAAACATTTTGCATTTTTTTTGGTGTGAAATTTGACCCAATACCACTGAACTGACTTTGCAAACACCAAAGAAGGAATTTCTACTGCCAGTGATTCTCAAACTTGAGGGCGCACATATTAAAGAAACAGTATTAAATGGCACTGTTAAAGGATGGTAAAGCAAACTTTATTTGGAGGATGATCATGATAGGTATAGCAAACACTGAAATAAAATTTTTCAGTGGAGGACAGAAATTGGGCTCAACTCTGAGTACAACCAACAAGTGGAAATTTTTAGCCAAAAAATTGGAATGGGGATTAGTGATTTGAAAATTACTAAAAGGAAATGTCAGCGGTAAGGGAGATTCTGGCTAAACTAACCTAACAGTATTCTTTCTGAGGGCAGACAAGGGTGATCAGATATCTATCACCTGAGGGGAAGTGGGGGTGGAGGATAAGGAACCTGATCATATATCAAGGTTGATCAGATATCAAAGTCCTCATGTATGACTTTTCTATTTTTTTTTTAAATCAGGGTGTCACTCTGTCACCCAGGCTGGAGTGCAGTGGCATGCTCACGGCCACCCCAGCGTCGACCTGCTGGGCTCAGGTGATCCTTCTACTGAGGCATTATAAGTATCCTTACAAGTTGCTGGAACTACAGGCATAAGATACTACGCCCGGCTAGTTTTTTGATATATTGTAGAGACGAGATCTCACCAAATTGCCCAGGCTGATCTTGAACCCCTGGGTTCAGGCAGTCCTCTCACCTGAGCCTCCCAAAGTGCTGGGATTACAGGTTTGAGACACCATGCCCGGTCGACTTTTCAAAACCTGTTTATTTAATGGATGGTTACCTTGGAGGCCTTGCTCTCTGTGCTTTCCAAGGTAACAGATTTGTATTAGGATGAGGGGTTCTGGCTAAACTGACTTAGAATGATTCTTGCTAAAATTAGACGACGCAGACACAAGCATGGAATTCCGAAAGTCAAGGACTGATTAAAAAGAACTTAGAAGAGCCCAAATAGAGTTTGGTCAAGGAGAAAATTTTTGTCTCAGTAGATTCACTTGAGAGCTTATTAAAACAGATATTGCTAGGAATATTTATTTCAGAGAGTTGGAACTCAGAAAATTTACTGACCTCCCAAGTTCTCTGGTGATGTTGAGGCTGTTGGTCCAGGGAAAGCACTTTAAAAACCACTGTAACAGAGTGAAACATCAGAATTTTCTGGAAGATTGATTTTCCTAATTCAGAGTGACTCAACGCATTCTAATACTTTCTTGTTATAAATAATAGAATTTTAGCTGTTAGTGTGGATTCATGTGTTGCCATCTCCCAAGTGAGTGTTTCAAAGGCAGATTATATATATTAGCAAAAAATCATAATAATCTCAATGTAAAATGAAGAGATCCTTATTCATCTACCACACATAATAAGGAAGATATGATCTAAGGAAAAAAGTAAAGAAGAAAAAGCATTTATATTTTGCATTTTGATGCACATTTTAACGTACAAGAATAAAAGCTTAATGATAAAGTAGTTTAACTCTTGTGAGAAAGAGTTCGCCTCCTCTTTTGTGGGGGATGGGGCAAAAGCAGAATGTGTACACCAGCAAATGAG
Organism: Carlito syrichta; assembly: GCF_000164805.1. Classification (NCBI taxonomy): domain Eukaryota; kingdom Metazoa; phylum Chordata; class Mammalia; order Primates; family Tarsiidae; genus Carlito; species Carlito syrichta. The sequence continues at coordinate 462,442 of NW_007251216.1, forward strand.
TCTGGAAAGGAAGGTACTTTTCCAGCCTCAATTAGTCAGCTCATGCTCAGATACCTTTAGCCAGCATTGTATTATTAGTTGCTTCTTTAAACATTTTATTCCTTAACCATTTTTTAGGGAATGAGAAAATTAAGGCATGAAAAGCAAAATTTTCATTGACTGCAAAGGGACATTATTCCAATAAGATATGGTACCTGTGGTAATTAGGTCTTGAGTGATGAAGCTGCTGACAGATCTAGAAGTTTGTAGAATCCCAAGGCTCAGGAGTAAAAGAAATAGCAGTGGAACAAAGATCAATTACTCTTAGAACAACCCTCTTCCCACTTCAGCACCTTCTCTGTTACACTTTTGAAACATTTTTAAGATGTTTAACTCTCATGCAAATATTATCAATACTGTCTCTGAGATCCTAAAATATAATATATATTTAATGTATAATATACATGTTTAACATATATATTATATTTTAATGCTTTTCCCTTCCTCAGCTTTATTCTATAAGATGTTAGCCAAAGAATCTGTAGGTAATCATCATTTTTTTCCAAAGAAATTAAGAAAATGCAGAATTAGACAACTGCTAATCTTTACATCTAGCCCCTAATACTAATCCCTTGCGGTAAGATACATCCCCAGATGTTCTGTCTATCAGTTTGTACCTGGGCAAACACATAGTCACCCATTAATGACTGCCCTTAGAAGTCTGTTTTTATCCAAATGTGCCATCACTGAAATCTAAACTTGCCATTTTAGTTTGTTTATTGCATTTTTTTGTAAATAAAAATGATGATTACATTTATTGCACAAAAGAAATTGCACAGCTAATTTTAGTTTAGTGTTTGATATGTTCAAGCTCTCTCTTTTTCTCCAATATTCAGTGGTCCAACCCGTTTATTTGATGGATGGTTATTTTAGGGGCCTTGCTCTGTGCTTTCCAAGGTAACAGATTGTTACTCTGGGCTGCCCTACTAGTGAGAAGGAAACAGCTTTCAAGTTCATCTTTTCCCTCCAGAATTAGGGTTCTTTTTTCTTTTCTTTTCTTTTCTTTTTGAGTCGGAGTCTCACTCTGTTGCCCAGGCTGGAGTGTAGTGTCACGATCAGGCCACCTGCAGCCCTCACCTGCTGGGCTTAGGCAATCCTTCCACTTCAGCCTTCCAAGTAGCTGGAACTACAGGCGTGCACCACCACATCCAGCTAATTTTTTTGATTTATTATAGAGAGGAGGTCTGGCCAAGTTGCGCAGTCTGGTCTTGAACCCCTGAACTCAGGCAGTCCTCTCACCTCAGCCTCCCAAAGTGCCAGGATTACAAACTTGAGCCACCATGCCCGGCCCCCAAAATTAGGATTCTTTAGTATGATCTTTCCAAAGAATGCTGTCCCCAACCCCACTGTTGTTTAACACATAACTGTATCACCTAATAGTAAAAATTACAGGTGCAAACGTGTCTATGGAAATCAGTGGAAAAGATGTTTGAGAAAAGGCAGAAACCACATAAGTGCACTTGGTGCTGGTCCAGCTATCATTTTGTCTTAAAATACATATATATATTAATTGCCTGAATCCCATCCACCTTCCTGAAACTTTCATGCTCTGCCTTTCTCTACTGTCATGACTGATATTACAAGTCTCCATGTATTTGAATGTAGAGTTTTCAGTAAGTGTATTTCTTAATGCCTAGAATCACTGTGAAAAAGTCAGGAAGTATGACCTGGAGTATTGCTTGCAATGTGAGCAGCACAAACCCCACACAAGGCTCATAGATGGAAAAAAATTAAGAAAGGCCTGTATCACTTGATAGAAAGATACAGCCAAGGCAGCACTTCCATAAAGGCAGATACTCGTGTGGTTATTATTAACGGTCAGGGATAGATAGTGCACCAGGCTCTGGAGATTACCAGAAAAGATGGAAAGGTACAAAGTATTTTTCCCTCCCAGATGTCCGGGAGCATCTCACTCTCAGCTTGCTGCAATTTCCAAGAAAATAAATGTGAAAGATTCCTAAATTACAATACTCCAGCTCCACAAAGTTCAGGCTAATGGCATTTCCCATGATACTGGAAGGAGGTTTAGCTAAGTAACCTTTGAGAGATGATTTACTGTATTGGTTGCAAGCTTATTTTGAACTTGGGAATATCTATTTAAATTAGACTGATTTCCTTATGTAATCAGAGGCCTCTCTTCTTTGTTCAGAAAAGACGCACAATTTAAAAAGAAAATATTTTTGGCTGCTGAGACACATAACATTCTTTGTTCAACAAGTGATTTTTGAGAAGATACTCTATCTATGGTATGCAATTGCAAAACAAAACAAAACAAATTCACTTACTCTGATTTCAAGGAGTTTCCAGTAAAGAAGGGAAGAAACAACAACCCAAAAACGAAAATGCTGTATAATAATTACAAATGTCATTGGCATGATTCAGAAAATATTACAAAATTCCATAGGAAAGATTTCTTCCAGCTTAAATATCATGGCTTTAATGGTCATATTGGCCCAACTTTAAAACCTGTTCATTGTACTATATTCACCAAATGTATTAATTTGTCAAAAGTATTCTTAACGCAATATACTATTGATTTATGAATAGGAACAGATTTTTAAACATTATTATTCCATTTTATTGCTATTTATTAAAGGCGTTGCTATGTCAAATTAAGTTAAAATTTTAGAAATATCCCTTCCTACTACACACAAAAATAGAGACACACAAACACATGCATACGCTGTTATCTCTCTGCTTAAAATACACTGCTGACTCACATGGCCCTGAATAATCAAGTTGCTCTTTACAAATAATTCCTAGCATACTCAAAGATCTGTCTAACACCACTCTTTTCATGACTAGTTTCATGTAAAACAGAAAATTTTTTGAGGTCACCTCTAAGGATTTTCTTTATATTGTATCTAGTAGAAGAAAGTATTTTTTTAAACAAGTACTTGCTTTCTTTTCACTCATTTTTTTTATATCTGAGATATATTTTATGGATTCTCTCATCACTTTATGCTGAGTACACTGTCCAAAGAAGTCCCTGCTTCTGTGGAGAATAACCAAGTCAAGGACAGAGGGTACATCATTATAATGAAATGCAAATTTCTCATTAAAAGGCAAATCCTTCATCTCAAAGGTTGAACAGGATGCAACTTCAATTTGACTGGGGGGAATTCTCTGTTAAAGCACTGAAAACATATTCCAGCTGAAGACTAGTCTTACGATCTGAATCACTTTTTTTTCAATGAATTGGAAAATTTTAAGCCTGTTCCTTACAAAAAAATCATTCTAAGAAATTTAAACAAATGTCAGCAAATGATTTGTTGTACATTATAACCCCCCTTTTTTCCCCATCCTTTGTTTAATATACTTATTGGTGAAATGTTTCATCAATTCAGACTACACGAGAGATGATGCTTTTTTGAAGCACTATTTTGTCTTCATGAATTTTCCTGAATTTATTTTCCTTATTCACATGGATTCTTGCCACAGCTTCTAGTCTTCTCACATTATTCACTCTCCCTGTACAGGTGTGGCATCAGCCACAATCTGTAAGCTGATATCTCTGCAGGTTCTATCCTGTTAAAGAAAAAAATATATGGAGACTGTAATAGAATTTTGCAGTGGAGGTTTGCAGTGGAGGAGAGAGATTGGGCTCATCTCTGGATACAGTATGGGAATATGGATATTAATAGCCAAAGAGCGGAGTGGGGGCTAGTGGATGAAAAATTACTAAGAGGAAACATCAGGCACCAGGGTCTTCTGGCTAAAGGGGCCTGGTAGGATTCTTCCTGAAGGCTAGCCAGGATGATCAGACATGAAGCGAGCAGGGGAAAGGAGACTGGGAGAGTTGGACGTGGGGATGAGGAATCAGATCAGATATTGAGGAGGTGGAAGTGAGGGGGTTCTTGCTAAAACTGGATCTCACATGGAAGTGCATAGATTGGCCTAAGAGAGATTCAGGAGCTCAAGCAGAGAATCTTTGTCAGCTTCTCTACTTATTCAGGAGAAGAAGAGACTTTTTTTTTTCCTTTGAACAGTGTCCATAAGTCCATTTTTCTCATTCAATTGTCTTTTGTTCTTTAAAACCAACTGAATCATCTTTTGGGACTTAGTAGTAGAGAATATTTACTGAATGGTGTAAGCAGTCAGCCATTTAATGAAGGGAATTTCTATTAAAATAAAGAAAAATAAAGATTAATAGTTAGATATCCAGTTTCTGTGTTCAGAATGCAGTCAGATGAAAAGATTTCTAGATGTTAGGATGATACTTCTGCAGTTTTTATCTTGTTAAAAAATAAAAAAATTATCGTTATTAGATGGTGGAGTGATTATGGCAGTGACAAGCTGATAAATTTTCTGATTTGTCATTTGACTGTGTTTAGTGCTGTCACTGGGTGTTTTGGTGGACTCTCTGAGTGGCCCGTTCAGCAGCTGACATGAAATTTGCCTGTGCATGACTTGTTATGGTGCGTTGCTTGGAGTTTATATCAAGTTATCCAGCTTTATATTGTAGAGCTTTAAATAAAGGATGTTTTCATTCTTAGTGATGACAATAAGGAAGATACAAGAAAAACTGGAATGTTAATTTTGAGAGTTGTAGCCAGAATTTGGAGGGAACCTGAATTTAGATCAAGTTCAGTATACAGATGAATAACAAAACATTAAAGACAATAAACAAGATTAGAATTTCATCTTCTTAAAGATATGCTATAATTTTCCATTGAAACATAATTTTTCTCTTTACAGTCACCTCCATTTCTGTCAATATAATTATTACAGCAAGATTCATTTGTTTGTAAAATATGTCTTATCTCATTAAACTTGGCCTGATTATTTACATAAATTCAGCATAAATGGTCATTGACTCCACAGGATTTTTCTTTTTTTTTTTAATTTGCTTTGCTGGAACTATTTATAAGAGGTCTCAGGTTACACTTTTAAAAGTCTAAGGCTGGAAAGCCAAACCACGAACTTGCCACCAGGCTTCACCTCTATTACTTATAAATTTGGGTGACTTCTTCTCTTCCTGTGGTACCCAATATATTCTGAGTTTCCTGAGCCTGCCATGAAGTGACATTTTCTACTCACTTGTAATGCTTGTAAGACAGGTACCTTGGTTTTGCCAAAGGTCTTTGTAAGCATTCGCTCCATAAAGTCGTCCTTAGTTACTTAAAACTGACCATTTCTGATTTTGTACAACATTTTAAAATGTGATATTCCAGTGAAAGCCTTGGTAATATAACTAATGTTTCCAATCATGTTCATAAAAACAGATTATGATAGAATTACTTTATCTTTTTTCTCAAAGACATATTTTGCCAAATGGCAGTAATTTATAGATAGCTTAAAACAAAAGGAAAGGACTCTTTAAATCTGGAAAATAAAACATTGAAAAAAATTTCTGCCAAGTTTTAAGCAGAAAAGTCATTAAAATTGAAATCAACTTCATCAGTTCATTCAATTTCATGAAATTAGCTTTTATTTTGCTTGATCTTGGCCTAGAAATTTTATGAATTCATAAGTTTTTCCATTATTTGTGGAAATTATTTTTCACTCTGGTGGTATATTCTCAAAGTTATCAGAGATTTGTATTTCACAGCATATTACATGTTAGAGTGTTTTTTATGAATTTCTTTGAAGATGAAGCATTTGGCCTAGTGTCTCTTGCAAACTCTTCCAGAAAACATTCAATGTAAAAAGTTATTTGTGGGTGGCAAAAGTCTTAAAATGACTGAAATTAAAAATCTGATGTGAGTTCATTTGATAAGAAAATTTGATTATTTATGTGGCATGCAATGTTTAAAGTAATAACTGGGATTATGACTTAAAACATCATATGAGGTATGAAATTCCTAGGACTTGCATACCATCTCTGGAGCACATATTAATAACATGTGTGCATAAAAATATAACATAAAGAAGAATTAGTATCATTTCTGACTTGACAATGCTTCCTATACAATTTAGTATAACAAATAAACTTAATTATTTTCAACATCTCTCATTTTACTGAGATGAAAGAACAAATCCCTTGAAATTTTCCAGGGACCATTTGGGAAATCTCAAAGTTAGTTTGAGGTAAGAAACATTTCATTTAGAATTGCATTTTTTAAAGTTTATCAAAAAATGTCAAAGGATTTAAATACTTGATTAGGTAAGTCCTCAGATTATTATGAAACTATATTTAGGTTATCTTAAATAATCAAGAGCATGTTAAAAATTAGCATAAAGTACAGAAAATTATTTTGATAAGACACAGAATCTTTATTTCCTAGGAGTATTACTTAAAAGGTAAAGGAAACCCATTTGTAGTTTCATATTAAGAATAGACCAATAAATTCAAAAATATTTTGTTATTTACACAGAAAGAAAACCAAATTTTCTCTTTGTACCACTGCACTTTGATATTGCCTCTCTTATTACTTTTTCTTTTTTAAAGATATAAATAAATCCATTTAAATCTTACCTAACTTGACCATACATAAAATTTATTTTCCAAGATTTATTTTCCACAAGCCTTCTACAACTTGCTTGTATCTATTCTGGTTTTGTTCTGTATTTTCCTCTTTCTCATTCTGGATCAATCAGTCATTCTACATTATGACAAAATTACTCTCTTTTAACTCTAACAATATCAAATCTTTCATACTTCATATATTTCACATTTAAAAAAAAAAAACCTCCTACTTTGCTTACCTTCTTTTCACAGTTGTTTTTGTTTTTCTTTCCTCTTATTATTTCTAGTAGTTTTAATTACAGATATTGAGAGAAAATTGAGAAGTAGACCATTGTGGATTGTCTTTCACATAACAGGATTCTATAGCAAACTAACAAATTTTATTAACATACCATTGCATATGTCTCAAAAGCATATACTCCCTCATACTATCATTTATCATGTTGATTAGCAGATTCAAATATATTTACCTTCTCTATATAATATGAAAACAGGATGTCAAAAATATATATACTTAAATTTATATTCAATAATGAATTCTTCAATAGTTTATCTTATTTAGGAATTATGTAGTATTTTAACAAATATCTATTACTTAAATTAGCATAACTCTAAAGATGCAAGTTATCGAAAATATTTTGAAAACTATTTTCAGGCAGACTTATTATAACATTAAACAAAGGTAGCTATCATCTTAAGTTATTTTCCTGTTATCTGTTTTTAACTTCATTTAACTAATAAACCCAAGCGGAATAAAAATATATGACTATATTATACTTAATGCTGAGAATTTAGAAGACAAACGTGTTTTTATTAAACCAACAGTATTAAGCTAATCTTATTTATCAAAGTTTTACCCTAATCACATGAATTTGCAAAGCATTTGGGTTAGTTTCTATATTTCTGGGAGTTTTAGGAATATTTAGTTTATATAAGCACTTATTTATCTCTAAGCTGATTTGAATAGAAATCTGTAAAGGTATTTTGTAACTTAATTTGGTAATACCATCTGGTTATAGAAAAATATTACACATATAACACATATATACACAAATGTATGAATGTACATATACATACAGACAGATATGAACCAGGATTTTATAGCTTTCATTTAAAAATTTTAGCCATGATTGAGTAGTAAAACACAGTAACACAAAACTTACTGGCTTATATAAAATAATTAGCTCTTATCTTTTCTCCAGTTTCTATGTTTATCCAAATCATGTTTTTGACAAAAGTGGGATAAGTTGAGAGTACATCCTCAATAAGAGCTGAAGTTTTTATCAATATGTGGGATTCACATATTTTACCAATATTTGAAGATTTTTAATATTTGTATTTGTTCTAATATGTAATCTTAAAAAGGCTGTGGACTACCTTTTAAGCTGACGATACATCTGGCACCTATCTGGATGTCACCAGAGCCCATATGAGTGGATAAAATATTCAGTCTTATTTCCAATTAGACATTTTTCTCTTTCAACCTCAGGTGGTTGTTTTTGAGAAATCTTGAGTCCCTTGAGACCTTCCAATGGAAAGTGGGGGACCTAAAGTTTAGTGACTGTAGGGAGCTAAGAAACTAAAGTGGGAAGGAAAAGTAGGGCAGGAATCGGCAGAGGACTGTAGGGACTGTGGGTCTGAACAGGGACGAATCAAGGGTAGTAAGAGAAGGAAGGAAAAGTGGAGATGATGGGAAAAGACAAGCTCTACAGCAGTAAGTTTGGAGAAATATTAAATTTCCCAAATAGGTTACTGAAGTTCCTAATTTTCCACAGGAAAATCATGCCAACAAGAATGAGGAGAACAGAGTTGGCAGAGGATATAGTTTGCAAATGTTGGAGAAGAGAGATTTCAGTTGGCTAGGATGTTCTCATGGGGAAAGCAGGATCAAATAAAGAGAGCAAAGAGACCTCACAGAGAGACCCAGGAAGAGAGAATTTCATCCCAAGAAATTAGGGAATAATCCTCAGTCAAGAAAGAGAAGTAGGAAGAACAGAGTTCTAGCCCAGAGAGTGAAGGAATAGTCTCCACTTAGAACAAGAAGCCAGGAAGAAGACTTTCTAGTTCAGGAGGTACCTTTCAAAGGAAGCCTGCTACCAGAGGGAATTTCTAACACATATATCTCATCAGATGGTTTTCAAGATTTTCAATGGCAACTATTCCAAATTATTTAGAATAGCACAAGACATTTCTAATGTCTCCCTCGGGTTAATCTTTACTTTTCATTATGACTGAAAAATAGCTGTCAGGTCATTGCTTAGATTGCTGTTGAAGAGAGTGGTGGGCTCATTGTCCTTTCAAACTGGGAGAAGTTCTTCATTTTTCTAAATTGGGTAGGCCAGTCCTGAGCATCATTCCATCCCTTCAGAGTCTCACTCAGTATTTCCTTGCAAACAGCTTGGATGAGATCCAGGCAACTGCCAGCTACTGTTCTGGGAAAGCATGGTTTGGGGTGTGTATGTTATTATTGGTGTTTTAAACAATGCATTGACATAGCAATATGCATTTGAAAAGCCTACCCCTAAATACCTGCTTATATAACTAATTACAGTGGCTTCAAATAGCCTTCAGTCAAAGCAGACACCCACTTACCAAGTTAATTGTTTTTCCACAAAGTGCCTCCATGTAAGTGAAAGATGTTAGATTGTTTTTCTTACACAATCCCTCTAAAGAAGAGGGCCTCTCACCTTATTCCTAGGGCATGACATAGTTACCTTGAACTCTTTGACTACTTGCAAAATTATAGGGTATTAATCTGTATTGTAGTAAGGGAGAATGAGAGAAAATATTTTGCTTTTTGTTTTATTCTGTTTTTAAGAACAATGGACTAGCCTTTTATATTTTTATGCCTGAAAAAATAGCTTTGTTTTTGACAGGTGCTCTCAAAAATTTTTTTGTCATATGTGTTAAATTGGGAGTAATGTCTATGTGTACCCTTTTCGTATTTGCATTTTTTACTGTGTATTTTTTTCTGTTTCTTCACTTTAACATAATCAAGTCATTTGAATTAAGATATCTGCTAAAAACAGGGAAGATGAAATACATTACATTTATATTAACACTGCACTAGACACAGTGTTCTTGTCACTCTTGAGCAAATATCAGCAATGCCTATGACATGTTACAGTATTTTAGAAAGAACATTTAATATCTATAGCAAACATGAAATATTGTACTGAAAAAAATATTAAAATCAAAGGTTGCAATTATTTTGATGAAATTACATTCCTCTGAAGAATCCAATAGTGTACTCAAACAATGGGGCAGCAAACAAAAGGTGGAACCATATGAGTGTAGAATCACCTCATCTGACTTTTACATACTGCTATTTTATATATGAAATTTAAAGATAGATGATAAAGTAAGGAAGCTATGAGAAGCTCTTCGTGCCTCCAGCAGATGCTTTTATTTGCAGAAAGGTCCCCTTCAGTGTGGGGACCTTTGTATTGTGGAATCAGGAGGAAGCTTGGTTCTTATTTCCACTTCGAAATTTTGCCTGCAGACAATGGCACAAAGCTGCAGGCACTTTTTCCACTATGGAATTTGTCACATCCAGAAACTCCATCTGTTTGGTTCCTGATGAAAAGCAGATGGCCGTGCTGACATATAGGCCTGACTTTAAGTCTCAAGGGATCACAGGATATCTACAGTGAAGGAAGGTAAAATCTATGAGCTCAGTTGTCCCAGCAAGTGTGTTGACAAGGAATTGTTTTCCAGATTTGTGAAAACCCATCCCCAGATGGCCATTTGGAGCATATTAGAGGGAAATTTAAACAACTTTTTTAGGTTTCTCCTAAAAATTCCAGATATAGTCCATCTTTCAAATGTGTACTGACCTAGAAGCAAGTTCTAGGCTAGATGGAGAGTGGACATTCAGGACTGAAACAAACACACTTAGGATATTTCTTTCTTCCTTTTAGCTAAATATACTGTACCCTACTTAGAAAGTCCTGGATATTTTCTGTATTTGTAGTATAAGCTGAGGGTTGATGGAATGTTTCTGGTGTCAAGATCCATTATTTGTTTTAATTTATTTTATTTAAAATCAATGAATGATTTAACCATCATTTTGTGACAAGTCGTAACTATTGCTAGAGCCTTACAAAATTATGCATAAACTCCCAGCCCTCTTCAAATATTATCAAAATTAATTCTAATAACAAAGCTTATGAGCTGAATAGTCCCAATTCAAAGTTGAAGAAAGAGGCTCAGAGAATCTAAGTAACTTTCCAAAAGTCATAGTGGTAATCAGTGGCCAAACCAACATTCAGCCCTACTTCTCCGAACTTTATTTTTTATTTATTTATTTTTTAACTTTTAAATTTTTATTTTAAAATTGTGGGGTACAATTCAGGGTTAGGTATACAAATATTCATTATGCAGGTGCGCTTGTTGATGAGGTGTGATTCCCTGAACTTTAAAGCCAGACCACTTTTGTCAGCCATATTGTGTATGATTTTAAGTGGTTTTGCTATTACTGCATTGGTAACCAGGTCATGTGATTTCCAGCTGCACCATGGGTCTTTCCTCTGAATACCAGGAAGTAATATCTGTCCATGTCTTAATACTTTGTAAGAATAGACTTGGGAAAATTTTCTATGCTAAAGTTCTGTACCTTAAAAAGAAGCATGGTGAATATATGGATTGTCAAATTAGGAGATATTGGGTTGCTGGAGTTAGGTGCCATTTTGGAAAATTCAGAAGTAAAACCTAAACTTTAAAATGGAGTGCAATTTTGATTAGAAGTCTTGACTCTGCACCTTGTGATATAGGGCTCAGTGGTACCAGAACAGAAACAACTGAAAGGTATATTTATGTCTTATTGGAAGTAGCCACATTCATTTTATGTAGTGGAGGCAATTAAAATTCTCAGTTCTGGAATATGAGTTGTCTTGCTTAAAACTGGCCTAATTTTGAGTACTAAGTTCACAGCAATGATTGTTTTTGTTATGAGATTGTCTACCTTAATATTTTTCTCTGTTGCATAAAAATCTAAGTAAATCAATTGTCATAGCCTTTTAAGGCTATCCTATCATACATGATTTTACTCACTGTAGCTCACTTGTAGTTATTAAGATTACTATATTTTACAAATAAAAATGGGGATATATGATCAATTGAAAGATTTTAATTTGTTAATATTATTAGCTGAAAAATCTGATACAAGTCTAAAACTAAAAATACTTGTAGATAAGTGTTTCTTGATTTCTTATTTAAAAATAACTTTCCTTCTTTATAAAAGCTGATATACAGTCATTAAACATAGTCCAATGTGCTTCTGACATTTCCTTGCTTACAACGTACTTAGCTTGGGTAAGTCACTTGGGTAAGTCACTTCTCTTCTACATCAGGCAAGTATTTGTAAGTGAAATGCAAGCAAACTTTAATATTCACTTAAACTAGACAACCAGAAAGACAATAATTTTTTCCTCTCAAGAAATAAAAACCAAGTTATTTTCTAAATATTTAATGATCATTGGTTAATCTTTTGCAATAAGTTAAATTATCAAGGAAACAACATGCCCTTTCCTTTTGAGTTAATTTCCTTCAGATATCTTACAGTCTTTATTTTTTAAAAAGTTACCTACCATCTAGATTCTTCTTTGCTAGATATTCAAGAGCATAAAATTTAATACAAAAATATACCATATAAGCCCAGAAAATGTTAACACACTTGCAAAGATGAGCTCTTGCACTTTCATCTCCTATTGTGAGAAAAGTAATATTTAACTCTCACATGGAGTGCAAGATAGGAGAGTACTTACTTTCTTGGCTTTATTAAAAGGCTTTCAATTATTTTGATATCTTTAAGGCTGAATACCTTGATTGTAGTAAAGAACAATTGTATGGCTCTCAGAATGTATATCACACACTATATTTTCAAAGCATGTCTGTCCTTTTGGGGATTAAAAGAAGAAAAGGTAATTTAGTGAAGATAAAATGGACTTAAGCAAGTGTTGTATTCTTTATCTAGCATTTTACTGACATAGTTCAATAATTATCCTTCACTGTGGCTTTGAGGTAGTTATCTTTCAAATAAAGGAAGGACAGATTTGGGAGGGGGAAGAGAAGGAAAACGGGGAGAAAGGTCAGAGAGAAAGAAAAAGGAGAAGAGAAAGAGGAGAAGCAGGAGGGGAGGTGAGAGAAAGGAGATGGAGCAAGGTGGGGGAAGGAGAATATTCTTATAAGACAATGAAATATTAAGATCTCAGTCCAGCCGAGCTCAGTGGCTCAGCCTGTAATCCTGCGCCTTTGGGAGGCTGAGGTGAGTGGATTGCCTGAGCCCACGGGTTCAAGACCCGCCTGCGCCACAAGACCTCATCTCTACAATAAATAAAAAAAAAAAAGATCAGCCGGGCGTGGTAGCACATACCTGTAATTCCAGCTACTCGGAAGGCTGAGGCGGAAGGATCGCCGGAGACCAGCAGGCGAGGCCGCGGTGGCCGGGAGCGGCCACTGCACTCCAGTCTGGGCGGCAGAGTGAGAGACTCCAACTCAAAAAAAAAAAAAAGATCTCAATCCTTTTGGGTGCAAATACAAGGAAGTCACTTCTGTTTTATCAAATAATTAAGACACAACTAACCTTATCCACAACTGCAAATAAAGGTTACATGATTGATTTTGCATGATTGATTTTGCTTTCACTATATGTGCATTCCTCTGCATCTCCTTGAGATATGCACTATATTTGTTCTCCGTAGCTTGAAAAGGGTATTATCTTTCTTTTCTTTTTTTTTTTTTTGAGTTGGAGTCTCATTCTGTCACCCAGACTGGAGTGCAGTGGCTGCTCCCGACCACTGCAGCCTCGACCTGCTGGGCTCCGGCAATCCTTCTGCTTCAGCCTTCCAAGTAGCTGGAATTACAGGCATGCACTACCATGCCCAGATGATTTTTTGATTTATTGTAGAGATGAGGTCTCGCTGCCCAGGCGGGTCTTGAACCCGTGGGCTCAGGCAATCCACTCACCTCAGCCTCCCAAAGGCGCGGGATTACAGGCTGAGCCACCGAGCCCGGCTATCTTCATTTTCTATCTGCAGTAAACTTAGCAGTCTAGTTGGTATGATAAAAAAACACACACACACACACAAAGATAACAATAGTAAAAGGCAAAATGCGTTAACTGTCAGAAGCAATAGCTTAGAATGAAAATTTACTCTAACCTTAGAAAGCAGAGCAAAATAACTATTAGAAAAGTGGGGTTTGTAACTGGCAACACTATTTCCAAACTGCACAAATCAGTGGTATAACTTCTGGGAGTTTTATTCAACTTCATATTCTAGACACTGCAGTTACAACTATCTGGATAATTCAAGAAAAAACAATAAGCCAACTTTTGCTTAGCATGATCCTTTATGCATAGCAAACACTCAAAAAATAGTTAATAATTAATGGATCAAATAATTTGGTCTTTGTTATCAATTTTTTTAAAATGTATGAGATAGAAAGGTACAAAGGTAAAAATTAAAAAGAATTTCATGAAGGCCATTTCAGAACTCAAGTTCAAGGAAAGTGATATTGAACTGCCAAGGTCCCTATGATCTTTTCTTTGAAATGAAAATACTGTTTAGTCAAGTGCAAGGCCAGATCAGATCACTGGCAGTTGAGTGCGTATTAACACTTTTCCCTACCATTAGCAGCCAGGAATCTGCTAGTCTTCACCTGTACCTTTAAGTAGAATACTATCATTCATTATGTCACAGTGGGCAAAACCACAGTCCATGAAGAAGGATGAACCATCACAACTTAAGTTAGGAGCTACAACATAGATTGCTTAGAACTTGAGCCTTGGAATAAGAGTGTTCTGATTCTTGGTCTTTCTTACTCTCCCTATGCCTCTCTAAGTGAAGTTCGATCAAATATCATATCTAATTTATCTCTCCCATTTCAAGCTACTCTTTGTTTAGTTCTCCTAACACTTACTTTTACTATTTTTCTGTATGTCAATAGGATTTTTTTAACAAATATTATAAACTAGCCTAAGAAAGCAGAAATGGCCTGTAGTCCTATACCAAATATGAGCTACTCAAAGAAAATTCTTTGAATTTTTATATGTACAAATTTGTTTTACATGTTTGAGATCATGTTGTAAGTGTATAATTTTGCAACCCCAACACTTACCTTGATCCTTTAGCAATGTCTGCTATATTATAATGTTCCATGCTGCTTTATTCTCTTGCTATCTTATTTATGTGTTTTGTTTCTGTAGCAAAAGTATGAACTCTTCAAGTAAAAGACTTTAACTTCCCTTTATTTGTCTTTATGATGTTTTCTACATGCATAATAACAATCCTCCTTCCCAGATATCAATACAATACAAAAATGATTTTTTTAATTTATTGGATGTATGAGACTCGTTAGAATGAGTACATCACTTTCAGCAATTTTCACACTTTTAGGAAGTAATTTTTTCCCCAAGCATCCCTTAGCTCTCTAGAAGAGGTGGTTCTTTGGAAAAAGCCCAGTTGTGGGGAAAATTTATTTTCAGAATACTGTGCATTTCATAAGATCTGAAAAACCTCTTTTTAATGTTCATATAATCAGTTAGATAAACCTTGCCTTAGACAAGGCTGTGAGAAAGGCAAAAGAAAATTATGTCATGCCCCCTTCCTATGCCAATTTCCATCTCCAAGGAGCACCCGAAGTTGATTTTTCACATTGTAGTAAAAGATAAATTTTGAATAAACAAATCACAATCCTCAATACCAGTGCCCATCTCTTGGAAATCACCCTTCCCTCATCTGCCTACATTATATATTCCAGTAATTCTCAAAGTCCCAGGATACAATATGCTTACTATTGTTTCTAGACCCTTTCATGCTGTTTCCTATCTGGAAGACCATTATTTTTCTTGCCCACCATTATTTTTCTTGCCTACCAACCAAACTTTCCACCTTCACTTAATTCTTACTTCAGGACTCAGCTAAGATGTCACTTTCTTTGGCAAGGCTTCTTAGTACTCCTAGTCTAGGTGTTTCTTTTCAGTGCTCTCTTAACATCCCGTTAACCGGTACCATAGTACTTATATATATATATTTTTAAATGCCGCCTGCTTATTTATCTTTCTCACTCTCACTTCACTCCAGAGCCATAAGCTCTTTGAATATAAAAACTGTAGCTGTTCACCACTCCTTCCTCAAAGGCGATCTGGCATGAAGCATATGCTCACTGTATATTTCTTGGATGAATGAATGATTTTGCCCTTTTTGCCTGTTGCCACTTGTGTGTTACATCCTAGGATATACCCACATATTCACCCCCCGGTGCCCCATATAGACAGTGCCTGAGCTTCTGATCTTCCCTAACTTTCTTATTTCCATGAGGTTGTTTCAGCTCTACTGTGAGGTTTTTATCTGTAGGTTGTCAGTCAGATCTACTTTTCCAGTCATAAGTGATAGTGGCCCAGGTATCACATACCTTATATAGCCAGTAGTTTTAAACTAGAGCCTATGTAGCAGAGAGTTTCTTAGCCTAAAATAAAAGTAATAATGGCAGGACTTCTAATCTTTCTACTAAAGAAGGGCACCATACAGAGGGGTTTACTGCATTTCTCAAATTCTCCTGCTCGAGTGGTGTTCAACATTCTTTATGTAGGTCAGCATCAGAACTAAGTGTTATTTGATAAGGGATACTTGATTTTGAGTAGTCATTGTGATTCCTTTGTGAAAGACTCACATAAGAATAGTAACACTGCTTTTTATGGAAATTTTTGGTATAGAAGCATTAATATGAGTTGTAGAGAAACAAAAGTTCACTTGTGTATGGCTTGCATTTAATGCAGTTGTTAACTCTATTTCTGCATATTATTTATAAAATTGTGTAAATATTTTTCATAAAGAAGAAATTAAAATGTATTTGTGCTTATTTGTGGTAAGCAAATCCACACAGCAGAGAGAAAACTAGTAGACATCTGAACACAAAAGGACTTTTACTATCTAAAAACTATATTGATTTGTCTATGCTATGGAGAAATGATTTACACTGAGATAAAATAGGGCAAATTCTTTGTCTTTCTCCTTTCGAGAGGAATTTCTCCCTAGAGATTACTCAAAGAAAGGGGAAAAAAGTGAATTAATCTAGATTTTTTTTTTGAAGATACAAACTTCTTGTTTCTGTGGAAATGAACATGGGTCATCTTGTGTTCCTCCTTCCTTCTTGTTTCTATTTATTTTTCCTTAGGTAAAATTTTTTTATTTCATTTCATTTCATTTCATTTTAATTGTAGGGTCCATATAAGGATTTACTACATAACCAAGTTGCATGTAGGTGGAGTTTGGACTTCCAGCTGGTCCTTCTTCCTTCTGATAGTGGACCTGGTACCCAGTATGTTACCTTGTACCTTCCATCCCTCCTTCCTTTTTTCCCTCCCTCTCTCTCCTAGTAGTGCCCAGCATCTGTTGTTTCCATCCTTGTGCTCCTGTGACCAGTGAACAGGTACTGATATGAGTGAGAACGTGTATTCAGTTCTTCATTCTCAGAGCAGATTTCTTTTATTTTTTTTTTTTTTTTAGGATTAGAAAATATAGTTTATTTATAAAGTAAATTAGAGAGGGGGGGGAAAGAGAAAGAAAGAGCATATTCTCCTCCCCAAGGTAGAGAAGTGGACCAAAGCTTAAGAAACGTGGCAACGGCCATAGCTCAAAGAGCACATGGCCTTACCATAGCTTAAAAAGGCAATGGCCAGGGCAGGTTTCTATGGCATAATATGTCTAATGACTTTGCCATCAATGAATCACTAAATATAGAACAAATAAGACCTTTAGAGATAACATAAGACAAGCCTTTTATTTTGGAGATGAGGGAGCTGGCATGCAGAGAAGCCAAGCAGCATGCCCTCTACCACGCTGCTGTATAGTAACAGAACTGGAACTTGAAACCTGGTGTCTTGGCTCTGTGCCCTGTGTTCTTTCTACCACATTACCAACATTTGCTAGGAAACACGGAATAACTTTAGATGGATAGATGAATTAACAGTATCCTTCAAATATTTTACTTTTGGCACGTACTAAGAAGAATAATAAGCAACCCTTTCTGAGCACTATTCTAAATACTTTACATGTATTAACACATTCAATCCTCATAATGCCTATGTGACTCTTTTGTTTAACCAACAGTAAAACTGGCACACAGGAAGTTTTAAGACCCTTGAACAGCTTATTGGTGTTGAGGTTGACACTCTAAGCAAGATAGTTGGACTCTATAGCACTTCCTCTCTTTCAAGTATATTTGTAAATTATCCAATTATATGTGCAGTTGTGTTCAGAACATGAGTGTTGGAATCAGAAACAGGAGTCAATTGACTGGCTGGGCTACTTAATAGCTGTATAATCTTACTCTCCTTGCATCATCACTTGGCCCCATTGACCTTATCAATGACTTGAAGCTACTCCAGTATAGTGCTTCCTCATCGGGTGACTAGAAGAATTGCCTAGGATAAAGTTCTCCTCTCTTGGAAGTGAGTCTGTCACATGTGTTAAAAATTTCCAACCAAGCCTCAGCTAATTGATATGCTGGAGTTCTCTTTTAAACTTATTTTGTATTCTAGTTGTCTAAAGTTTTTGTTTCATTTCAACAACACAGAAATCTTGCTTTTTAACCTTTCTCTTTGAAAAAAAAATCTGAAATACACCATGATACTTTTCTAGCCTACTAAAATGACAAATATAAACGTAATTTATTCTTTATTTAAGGCATTTTAATGCTTTAAGGTTTTCATTTTGAGAGTTACTTTTGATTCTTCTCTTTTTAAATATCTTGTGAAAGCTTGCTTTCTCATTTCTACTAAATATGAAGCTCTGGAGTAGAAAATCAAGATAACTGATGTTTTCCTTTAATCCTAAGTTATGTATGCACTTGATACTGGGAATAAAACAAAGAAATATAAGTTAAGTAACTATGAGGACAAATCTAGTTAAAACAAATAAGCAAACAAAACCCTGCCATTTATTTAAAATGTCCACCATCTACCATGCACAAGAATATTTTATTTTCAACATTAAAAGACAACTGATCATCTAAAAGTTTCTAATATCTTGGCAGTGCTTTCTGAGTTACAATGGTCTTGAACAAGAGCTGTGCTGCAAAATTATCTTGCAATCATGGAAAATAACTTAATATCAACATAGAGAGAGCAAATATGACACTTGTTCTTCTATAATTTCAAAGCATCAAGTAATTTTTTTTCTCTGCATTATTGTCTGTGACATCAATGTCCTATCATTTTAATAATTTATTATTATCTTAACTCTGAGAGTTTAGTTTTCTTTCCACTACAGAGTGAGTCATTTTAAAAACTACAAAGTAGTAATCTTAAACCAAGTAAAAGATAAGGAACCTAAGATTTTTTTCCTTTTCCAGCATTAGTGCTGCTAGAGAGGTAATGTAATGAGATGCTTTATGACCGTGAGATAGCATCATGACCTGTAATTCCATTGATTCACCTTGGAGCAATTTACCTACCAGAAACTGCCTCAGCTGACATTTTCTTATGCTGCATCAAGAACTAGAAATACTGCAGGGATTTCCTAACTGAGTTCTTTCTTTGGAATCACCTTTACTTCTTAAATCATTTTCCACAGTGCAATGAAAGTGAAAACTTAAAAAAGTAAAATCATGCCAGCCCTCACTTAAAACTCACCAGTAGTTTCACAATGAAAGACAATTAAGTACAACTCTTTAATAAGGCTATCATGGCCCTTTCTGAAGAGGTTCCACTTCCTTCTCTAGCCTCAAATCTTATTACGCACTGTAGTTCCCTGATCAGCTTATTCTGTCCTTTTCCTCCAGGCTATGATACATGCAAATTATTTTCCTTGGTACTCCCTAAGTCCCCCTGTCTGTTGACTATTTTGCCGTACACATTTGGTGTACAGTGAAAATAGAACAAGAACATATTTTGGGGAAATGTTACACTAGACTAAGAGGACAGAATAAAGGATAATGCTTGCTTGTTTGTTTGTTTCTTTACCACCCTTTAATTTTTTTATTATTTTATTTTATTTTAAAGATGTAGGGTACAATCCATGATAATCTGTTATTTAAAAATCTATATTTGCCTTCTTTAAAATTTTGACTTTTGTTCAGACACATGATCAACACCCTCTTTTATCCACTATAATCTCTAAGTGAGGCTTAAGTGATGCATATATCTTTATGCTGCTGCCAAAGATCTCTGAGAAAATCTTTTGATGACAGAAATAGTTATACAAGTGGTCATTGTACAGATAAAGTTTGGGTCTCCCTTTGATCCCCATTTCACCTGGTTTGAGATTAGGTACCCTTCTTGATGTTGTGTGCTCCTCCCCCGCAGTAGTTTCTGGCTACTGCCAATCCCTTTCTTATGGTATTATAAGTGTAATTTTTATGTATGTGTTTTTTCATTTGAATCTCTACTATTTTTAGGCACTTTGAACTGTCTCTTATTTTTCCTCGTCTTAGCAAAGTAGTCTCCAAAAAGTAACCTACAATTAGTTGTATACACCTCAAGATGGTTTACTCAGTTAATAAATATTATGGAGTGTTTATTATTATATACCAGGCTGTGTTCTGCACACAAAGAAACTATCAGTGAGCAAAACAGGAGCAGTGTCATCTTTCAACAAACATGCATTCTAACAGAGGACACAGACAAGGAACAATTAAATGAGTAAATAAGACCATTTCAAGTATTCATCATTCATAGGAAGGAGATAAAATAGGTCTCTGCAACAGAATGATTGCAAGGAAGGCAGTGTCCAGTTTAGCTCATCTTGTTCAAATGGTTTCTTTGAAGATTTCCATGACCAGGAAGTAGCCCTAGCCATAAGAAGAATAGAGAAAAACATTCCATGAAAAGGAGACAGCAGACACAAAGACCATGTGGGGGAAATTAAATTGGTGTGTTCAAGGAGTAGGAAGAAAAGTCAAAAAAGATGGAGCAGAGTTCATGCAAAGAAGAACAAAGTAGTGGGAGATAATGTCTGAGGATTCTTCTAGCTATGGGCCATGCTAGACTTGGCAGGCCCAGTAAGGGGGCTTCTATTTTATCCATGGTGTTAGAGGAAGTCAGCAGCAGGTTTTAGGTATTGAAATGATGTATCCCACTGCCCATTGCTGTTCTTCTTTAGTCAATGAGTAAGATAATTGAGCAAATTGCAGGTACAATATTTGGACATTTCAATGGAACTTTTGATTCCAGAACATCCAAATATCTTATTTCTTTTGCTCTGGTACATGGGATAGAGAAGGATATGAGCAAGAAACTCATTCTACTTGGTTTGCTGATTTAAATATGATGGGGAAAGATAGGATGAAAGTGTATCTTTTATAAACTATTTCTGTAAAAATGGAAATTCAACAACTTCAGAAGGGAAGTTAGCAGCTAGCTGAACTCCATGACAATCTGTTATTTAAAAATCTGTATTTTCCTTCTTTAAATTTTTGACTTTTGTTCAGATACATGATCAACACTTTTATCCACTATAATCTCTAAGTGAGGCTTAAGGGATACTTGTATCTTTATGTTGCTGAGAAATCTTTTGATGATAGAAATGAGTAAAGACAGACAGAACTGCACATTCTTAAGTAACTAAATTATGCTTTAAAAATACACTGTCTTTCAAATAATTAGAAGTACAAGTCACCATCAAAGATGGGATTCCAAAGGAGTAGAAATAAGGGTAGAGTTAAAAATTATGCCAAACTTAATACTAAAAAAAAAAAAAAATACCTAATTGTGGAGCAATGTGTGTCTACTCAAAGAGTAGAAACTGTATTTCCTAATCTCTCAGTTCTGGGACAGGATTCCTTCCTCCTCCTTCCTCAAACTTTTCTACCTTTCTGCTTGTGGCTTATTGAAGAACTCCATGGGATTTGATCAAGCACCTTAGGCACTACAGCCCAAAATTCCATTTGATTTTTATAGGGGAAGAAATGGGAACTTACAAAGATGCCATAGAAGTGGGAGATTCTTTGAGGGAAAAAAAAACAGACCCTCAAATCAAATCATATTTAGAAATATATTGTTCATTTAGAGCTGCTCAGGTTAAGTTAAACAAAATGATTGTATTCATGGCATGTGGGGGGAAATGGGCATATGGAGTGACTATGAAATTTCTCTTGCAATTCTTGATGATCCTACTAACAATATTTGTACTCTCTGTAAACTTCTTAAACTTTTTGTTTATACAACACACTCTCAATTATTGCTTAGGGTGCTTTGATGGAAGTTAACATACAAGCAAGTACCTCAAATACAGGTGTCTGGTCTAAACAAGTCCACAGTAGTTGTGACATGTGTCTAATAGTATATATGATGCCCCACAGTTCTATAAAAACACCCATGGTTATCACACTATTGGGTGTGTTGGCCTTCTGCATTATCCACTCTGGAAAAAAAACTGTTTCCTACCATGACTTTACTCTTTTATGCCATTTTGAGATAAATATCTTACCTGTTTCAGCTGACAGACAGTCTACTAAAGGCATGAATATACTTTTGTACCTACTTCTTACCCAGTACCTGCAGCATATTTTTAGTACTATTTTTCATCGTGCAGCCTGCTAGTGGCCCCAGTATTCTGACAACCATTACCATTGAAGTACATGGCAGTTGTGGCAATAATAAAATTCCCAAGTTGATTATAATTTGGTCTGGGATTTCTTCTTGAGTGTTAAGGCACTCTGGATGAGAATTACTGCTCTGAATCTAAGTAACTTCGTGTCTACCTATGGATGCCTGAAAGAGAAGTTATTGTTTCTTTTGCCAATATCCTACTCTTCTGATCTTGCCTACTCTACCTCATGTCAAACTCTGAGATTGAAATGACTTTTGGCAACTAAATCTGAAAATTTTATCAGTCTCAATTGAGGAAACTTGTCTACTGTCATATGTAAGAAAAGGTCAATCTGTCTCTGAGGCAAGTGTTTGGAGAGAACACTGTAATGAGTGAACAGGTGCTCACATCATATTTAGGAAACATTTCAACTCCCTTAAATTAATCATAAGAAACAGTGTTTTTTGCACTGCTTTGCAATATACATTTATGCCCCCGCAGAATATAGAGAATGAAAAAAATGTATTTTTGTCTGTGTATATTTGTATGAATGTTGGCGTCAGTGTATATAACCTAGAAAGATCAGCATACATTTATAGAATGGATAATTATTTCAATTTTCAAAATGTTGTTAGTACATGTCATGCTTCACTTTTGGCTGACTGAGTTCTAAAACTTGGTCCTGTGTTAAGGACTTATAATAGACTGTTGCAAAGGAAACAGGAATGATAGGGCATGGATGAGATCAAGGTAATATTTATTCACATTTTTCAATGCATGTGGCAATTTTTAAATTTTTTATTTTAAAGATGAGGGGTAAGATTCAGGGTTAAGTATACAAATGTTTGTTATGCAGGTATGCCACTCCCTCCACTGGCAGTTTCCCATTACTGCCAATCCCTTATAATTGTTCAAGATCCACTTGTGAGTGAAAACATGTGGTACTCTGCTCTTTGTTTCTGTGATAGATCACTCAGTATTGTAGACTCTAAGTCCATCCAAGTTGCTGTGAGGTTCATAATTTTGTTCTTTATGGTTGTGTGATATTCCATCGTGTATATGTACCACATTTTTTTATCTGGTCCTCTTTTGATGGGCAGCACAGTTGGTTCCATGTTTTTGCTATTGTGATTAATGCTGCAATAAGCATGTGTGTGCAGGTATCTTTTCGTAAAGTGATTTGTGTTCCCCCAGGTATATTCCCAGCAGAGGGATTGTGGGGTTGTATGGAAGGTCGATTTTTAGATCTTTTAGGAATCGCCACACTGTTTTCCACAGAGGTTGTACCAGTTTACTCTCCCACCAACAGTGTGGAAGTGTGCCCTTTTCCCCTCATCTTTTCCAGCATTGGTTGTTTTTTGAGTATTGATGATGACCATCCTTACTGGAATTAGGTAGTATCTCAGTGTGGTTTTAATTTGCATTTCTTTGATGACTAGCGAGGCTGAGTGTTTTTTCATGTATCTGTTGGCTGCTCATATGTCTTCTTTTGAGAAGTGTCTTTCATATCTTTTGCCCACTTTGTAATGGGGCTGTTTGTTTTTTTCTTTTCAACACGTTTGAGTTCCTTATAGATCCTAGATGTTAGGGCTGTGTCAAATATACAGTTGGCAAATATTTTTTCCCACATGTGGCATTTTTATGTAGCTTTGTAATACTCTACATATTTTTAATCTTGATCATTGAGCATGGAATCCTCCAAATGTTTAATATATAAAATCCTAACTTGCCTCTCCACCCACATCAGTTTCACAATGACTAGCACTAATTTCTGCCTTCCTTGTGCTTTTTCACTTAGAGTAAAAATCTGTTCCTTGGAATTTGCATCCTTCTGGTAACTTAAGTCTCACCTTTTTCTGTTTTCAAGGATGGGAGGAACAGTTTTATTGGACACCAACTGGGCGGGGTAGTGGAAGTGCCAAACAGCAAAGACCAGCGGGTCAAGTCAGCCAGAGCCATTCAAATCACCTACTACCTCCAGACCTATGGCTCTGCCACTCAAGACCTCATAGGGGAGAAGTGGGAGAATGAGTTCTGTAAGCTTATGAGGAAGCTCCAGGAGGAGCACCAAGACCTCCAGCTCTACTCTTTAGCATCTTTTAGCCTCTGGAGAGACTTTCATAAGACCAGCATCCTGGCCAGAAGCAAGGTCCTGGTGAGCCTTGTGCTGATCCTGACCACAGCCACACTCTCGAGCTCCATGAAGGACTGCTTGCGCAGCAAGCCCTTCCTGGGCCTCCTGGGGGTGCTCACAGTCTGCATCTCCATCATCACAGCAGCAGGGATCTTCTTCATCACAGATGGAAAGTACAACTCCACCCTGCTGGGAATCCCGTTCTTCGCCATGGGTAACTATCCATCCTTGTGGTAATCGGATTCTTACCGGTTTGGGGCAAGGTAGTATATTTCTTGAATTCTCAGGTGGAAATGTTTTAATTTTGCATCGGTGTATCTATGTCATTATGTAAAATTTGACTTGGGTTTGTGTCTGTTTCACTTTATTGGGCTTTTCAGGAAATTATAGGGTGACCAAACCATTGTCCCATTTAACTTCATGCTGTCAAATGTTTTTAAATTACATATTGGATTCTTCAAAACTCATAGGCCAAGGATTATGATACACAGGGTTAAGGAGACCCAAGACCTACTTTAAACAAAATGGTGTGGTTCATATTTATAGGTATTCTCAAGTTGATGGTAGTGAAGAGTAAATATCATACAATGAAATTTCTGAGAATTGGCCAGGCTTGGTGGCTCAGCCTGTAATCCCAGCACTTTGGGAGGCCGAGGCAAGTGGATTGCCTGAGCCCGTGGGTTCAAGACCAGCCTGGGCAACTTGAGGAGAACTCGTCTCTGCAAGAGTCCAACTTAAAAAAATTAGCCGGGTGTGGTAGCACACGCCTGTAGTTATGGCTGCTCTGAAGGCTGAGGTGGAAGGATCACCAGAGCCCAGTGGGTCCACCATCAGCATGCTACTGTACTCCAGCCCAGGTGACAGAGTGAGATTCCAATTCAAAAAAAAAACAGAAAAAAAATTCTGAGAATTAATGTTATGTCCTAATTTCAAAGAACTTCTTAAGAAATTTTTGCTTATTAATTTATTTCAAAGTTGTTGCACAGAGTATATTCCACTTCCCTACTCTATAAATTAAAACTTTTCTGCTGCCACTTAGATGTATTCTCTATTTTTTTCATCTCTGGTGAAGAGAATTATGAGCATCTTCAGTCAAGATTATCTTTTCTTGTAAGTTTTCTATCATCTGTATATAAATAGACTAGAAAGCGATGTGTGTTTGGTTTGGGGGGGAGGGAGATTTTTGCAAAGAGGAAACCAATCTGGGAATAAAAATGAGTAAGGGCCCAGTAACAAGTCTGATGTATCAGAAAAGAGATGATAATAGAGGTATCCATGGTAAGGCAAAAGATTTCTATACATTAGGTATGATACAAGTCCTTATGTGTAGCAATTTAGAGAGTAATTTGTAAATTACTTCTAGGTAGTGAACTGACATGAGCAAAAGAGTCTTCAGCTGTAAAATAAATGTTTTTCACTCCCTGGATTAAAATCAACTCTAAATTATGGCTTTATTAATAAATGAAAAAGATGCAGGCATGTGATCAGAATGTCTTCTATGTGACACAGTCTCTTTAAAAAAATTTTTTTTCACCTTAGGAAACATTTTTTAGAACAATACCATAAGTGAGTTATATTGTAGATGCTGGAGTCGAACTTCACTTTCCGTAGCCATGTTGTTAGTTCATCTCCTAAAACCTCAGTTTTTTCTTGTATAAAATGGGAATTGTAATGATATATTTTTCAAAGAATTGTTTTTTAATGTAAAAGCATATAATTAAAGTTTGCAGCACACAGTAAATGCTCAATAAGTATCAGCAAGTCTTAGTAGTGTACCTGGTGTGTTAAGCACAGTGGTTTTAAGATGAACAGGAAACAGCCTTTGGCTTCAAGAAGTTGAATCTTCCTAAATTTTGCATATTATCTCTGAATGCATATTCATCTTGTTAACAAAAGTATCTCTTTTTACTCCCAAATAACTATTATATGAAAAATTTACATCACCAGTCACAGGGATGACTCTAGGTTTGAGCCATTTATACTTGTTATGTTTTTTTTTATTCAGTCTCATGATTTGAAATAATAATATAGGATATTTAAGAATCATACAGCATGATGCAACAATGAAACATGATTCATTTAAGGTTGACAAATTGAACACCTGGAAGATTATTATGGTTTTTTTTCTCAAACTACTAGTGAACTAATTAGGTGTGGAAAGATTTGTCAGGAAAATATAGAATTACATATTACATACAAATAATGAGGAAAAACTACAATTACTGACACTGGATTGTAGCATAAGCTCTACAAAGCCAGAGTGGTGTTTTCATTCCTTAAACAAATAACAAGTCCACTGAAAGCCACAGTAGGTGGCAAGTCCATACCCTTCAGCACATACTTTGCACCTCTCCCAGCAACCTTTAAAATCATCAGTAAACTCTGTATGGCATAGGTGCTGATTTTAGGAAGACTGGTTAATGTTTACTCTTCAGTATTCCCTCAATTCCAGTCCCCAAAATATTCTGAAAATATTTCTGCTATGTTCTGAAAACATAGCAACTAAAGACCTATAAATGTAAATTTAATATTTAATATTTTGCTTTATGAAGGGAAAGTTTGTTTTGTTGTGTTTTATTTTGTTTATAAAATGATTGTAGTAGTAAAGATACCAAGATTGAGAATCGATGAAATAAAAGGAACACTTTACAGGGTTAGAAAACTTGGGTTTTCATTTTAGCTTTTCTCTTAACTTATGTGTTATGTTGGGTAGTTATGTGTAATTCCTTTGTCCCAGTCTTTCATCTATAAAATAAAGTATTTTGAATCTTCCTTCTTACATTTTGAAGATCTTACAATGTTATTTGTTTCATTCCTTTATTGAAGTTAGAATTTAATCATTGATTTATATAAAATTTTAATGTATGTGTTATCCTCAAACCACTAATCAAGTCTCCTGTGTTGCCGTCTAATGTTTGAGAAAGAAAGACACACACATACACACATACACACACACACACACACACACAGAGAGAGAGAGAGAGAGAGAGAGAGAGAGAGAGAAACTCTTGAATAGAAAAATCACAGCCTTGCATATAGAACTCGGAAACACAAAGTTGTGAGACATTGAAAGCACATCGCTAGTGAGACATCAATAAGGTATGTTTAGCACATGTATATCTGCTAGTGGTACACAAAACACTGGTTGAAACTAGTTCTTTGATGAATTAGAGTTACGTGGTGTCAAAACTGCCAACCCTAAATTGTTGAGTATAAAGGAAAGAAGCCCAACTCTTCTGGTAAACTTCTTTTTCTACCCCATCTTCCTATAATGATTTCTTTGAGATAGTGAATATTTACTCGATTATGTGCCAAGATTCAAACTATTAATCCTCATCGGAACTCATTTCTAAGGCTGGGTTTGTCACATATTGTGTCTATCATTCAAACTGAACTAGCTCAGCTGTCTTATATTTGACTGTCCATCTTTCTTCTATACTGCATCTGCTTGTTCTTTTGTTCTGGGGTCATTCATTCATTTAAAATTCCTAATGGCATTTCAGAGACATATATGTTGTACTTAAACATCCTACATTTTTTAAGCCAGTGCTAATTTTTATACTTTGTCCTGGTGTTCCCCTAAAAAAAATCATATTTGTCATGTTATACATTCCAGATTTGGATTTAGAAAAGAAGATGGTTATTAAGTACCTACAGTTTCTCTAGAAAAGTATTCAAAAAGAAATCTCAAGTTGGAATAAATTTTTTAAACATCTAAACTGTCCTCATTTAGCTCCAGACTAACATCCTTGTTCTCTCTAAACATAAACCAATGAGAATGTTACTAATTTAATTTATAACTCATTGCCAGCCTTTTTTTCACCTCATTTGCTTTATGTGGGTGTGCTTTTTCTTTCTGGAAGGAGAAATATGGGCTAATATCACACACAGACACCAAGCTGGCTCATGCTGTATTTTGCTGATATTCTGTGGATAGTTGCCAGAAACATTAGTAGCCTTGGATCACTATTATTTTTTTTAATCCATTCTTACTTTGTGTTATGTACTGGAAGTCTCACTTTAGTCAGTTTGACACAACAGAACACCTACCA
The DNA here is from genome assembly GCF_000164805.1 of Carlito syrichta. Lineage (NCBI taxonomy): Eukaryota > Metazoa > Chordata > Mammalia > Primates > Tarsiidae > Carlito > Carlito syrichta. Next base: position 490,606 of record NW_007251216.1, read on the forward strand.
ATGACTCGGTTTTTTCAAATAATTCCCAAGGTTTTTAAATATCAATTTTTCACTTATTATCCAAAACGGAGTTCCACATTCATTTATCCACTATTTTTTTTTCCAAGTACTTACTGCATTTTTCATGTTCAAAGAATTTTAAGTTCTGGGAGTAAAAGGCATTGAATAGAACTGATAAGTTGTTACCCTCATGGACTTTACCTTTTAGGTCTGCAGAAGGGAAGAATTAGACAATACAATTAAGAAATATAAACTTATATTCTTATATTGTTAATAAGTTATATAAAAAATTAAAAAGCAGGAGAATGGATAAAGAGCAGGAGATAGGTGGCCAGAGAAAAGCTTCTAGAGAAAAAAATAGAAGCAGAGAACTGATGCGAAAGGAGTCACACAGCACCTTAGAAGAGGGACTCTGGCAATGGCAATTATATATGCAAAGATGGGACCTTACTTGGCAAAGCTGAGGAAGAACAAATGAGTGTGACTAAATCATAGTGGGCTACTATCTGGATGTTAGAAGAAGGGGTCAGAAAGGCAGTGTTGGGCCAGATTGTGTAAGCCGCTGAGAATTAATCTTCAGATTTTATTCTGGGTGACACAAAGCTATCTGAAGCACTTTGAGACAGGAAGGTGTGGTCTGCCTTGTATTTTAAAGTTATCTTGGAGTACATTGTGTAAATTATCATGCAATGGGGCAAGGATTGCTGTAGGGGGACTATATAAGAGGTTATTGCAAAATCTGCATGAGATATAATGGTGGCATAAAATAGCATGAGAGCAGGAATGGTGATAAAAAGGGATTAAACACAGGATACATATTTGAAAATAGAATTTACAGAATTATCTGAAAGACTGGATATGACATGCAAGAGAAAGAGGAGTCAAGGTGACCCCAAGCTTTAATAGAATGTAGTTATCATGTACTATAGTAAGGAGGTCATGGGAGGAAAGGGAAAGTTGCAAGGGGAAAAATATCACAACTTTAGTATCTGGTAAGTAGGAGACACATAATAGGCATACAAGTATAGAAATGTAGAGTCAACAATATAAGACAGTACATAGATCAAGTTCACAGATAAAAATCTTGAAGTAAGAGCAGGTGACACAAATTTGAGGTTCATCATGGCTTAGCTAATGTTGAAAGCCATAGAATTAGATGATATCAATTAGAAAGATAAATATGGATGGAAAACAGAAGATGTCTGAGATTTGAGTCCTAGAGCAGACCAATGCTTAGAAATTGGGAAAATGAAAATGATTCAGAAAATGACACTAGGAAGGGTCAGGCAGTGAGACATTATGAGAACCAAAAGAGAATAGTGTCCCAGCAGCAGAGAAAAGAAAGTGTTTTATGAAAGGGCAACAGATCAGTTGTTCCAAAAGCTGCTAAAAAATTGCATCCAATGAGAGCTGAGAAGTAACAATTTGATTTAGTAATATGAAAGTTATTGGTGACTTTGACAAGTGCTGCTTGGGAGAATGTTAGAATAAAAGAGTAATTTAAAGAGATTAAATCAAGTTTGGAGAAAAGGAAGTGAAGGTAGTGAGTAAAGACAATTCTTTCAAAGAGTTCTGTATTAAAGAAAAATTAGTAATACTTGCATGCTGATAGAAATATACAGGAGAGAAATAAAACTTCATAGAAAAGCATAAATGGGAGAAAATCACAGAAGCAATGCCACTGAGTAGGAGAGAAGGGCTGGATTCAGAGGACAAGCAGGATTATTGGCTTCATATAAGAGCACAGAGAGTTCAGCTACTATAAGAAAAGTAAATATAAAATTATGGACTAATTCAGATAAATGGATTCACAGAGGGGTGGGAGCATTTGAAAATTTTCAGTGGCTTCAACTTTGTGAACAAAATTTGAAGCAAATCATCGGCTTAGAATAAATTGAGGAAAGAGGTTTTGATCTGTGGAAAATGAAGGGAATTTGAAAAAGTCACTTTGGAAAATTGGAGACTGAATTAAAAAAGAAAATTTAGGAAGGTGACCAGGAAACACTAAGGGCCCTTGCAGTTTGTGTTCATGAATTAAAGAAAGAAATTATTCAACATGATTGCTGTTTGTTTGTTTTTTTTAAACCCCAGCCACACAAAGCTAGGAGAAGGAGTTGAGTTGAATTAATCAGAAAAAAAATGAGGTTTACAGTGACTATAATGGTAGATCATGAAAATTGTTCGGGTCAGGGTCATCTAGACTGTGTTGCAGTAATAAATAATGCCTTAAGACTAATTAACATGGCAAATACATATTTTTTGCTTGAATCACAGTTTGGTATGAATTAGGAAGCTCTCTTTGTAGCTCTCTTCCGATAGAGATTCAGGGATTCAAGATGGCTCCATCTTGCAACTATGCATCCTAAGTTTGTGCTCCCCCATGTAGGCTGAAAAGAAAATAGAGAACTCACACTTATTTGTAATTGCCTTTCACCAGAAGTAAAACAGTTACTTTTCATAACATTCTATTGACCAGGACTAGATGTATGACTGACCATAAGCCAATTGCAAGGAAGTGTAAAAATGTAGATGACTAAATGGATTGTTTTATGAGCATCAATGTATCTTCCACATAGACTAAACAAGCAATAAAGGAAATGACAATATTGTTCCTTCACACAACCGTAGTAAAACTTTTATAAGGTCAAATATTATTATTCTTTCAGGGCTCAGAAAATTGTTTTAGGCTGGATTCTGTGCTAGTTTACAATTATATAACAAACACCACAAAATTTAGTAGTATAAAACAACCATTTTATTATGCTCATGGATTCTGTGGATCAGTAATTTGCAAATGGCACAGTAGAGTCAGCTCGTCTTGCTTTTACAATTTAAATGGCTGAGGGTGGCTAGAATATCTAGGGGCTAGAACTACTGGGGCTACAGAAGCCACTTCCAAAATGGCTTCTTTGGTCACATGGCTAGCACCAAGTCTGGGATCTTTGAAAGGACTGTCTCAGATCAGACTGTTGAACGAAGTATGTAAACTTGGCCTCTCTATCATAGTGGTCTCTGAGTAGTCAGACTTCTTATATTGTGGCTCAGGGCTCCAAGAAAAAGGTTGCAAGAGATAAAAGCAGAAGTTACAAGACTGGCCATAGCCTATTGACTGTGTACAAGTCACTAAGTCCAATCCAAAATCAAGAGGAGATTAATGGGACTCCACCTCTTGATGAGGAAGTGCCAGAGTCACATTGCAGAAGAGCATGTGGAATGAGAGCTACTATTGTGGCTATCTTTGGGAAATTCAATCTGCCACGCAGCCATAATGTGAGTGACCTAGAAGGATACAAGGTGGATTCTAGAGATTATTGAAATAAAGGTTTTGCAAAGAGAGTATTCCAATGAAAATGACTAAAATCTGATTATTTTGTTGTGGAAGACAAATCTAGGATTGAGGACCTTATGAGTTCAAAGGACTAAGAAGCCTGAGAACGGATTTTCCCTATGGAATTTGAAATCATAAAAAATTATGACAAGGATTGCAATGGCCATAGACATATTGAGTTACATGTTAAATCTTTAGCAAATATGAGAAACTGGCCCTGAGGTCTTTAAACGAATGTAAAGTAGGAGGTGTAATTTGCATAGTATATGGTGAACACTTTAAAGGAATGGGTGTTTTATGAAGGATGCAGAAGCATCAGCGACTTCCCATGAAGATTAAAGATAATACCTACAAGACTTTTAGGTCCAGTATTATAGGAGAATTAGAAGAATATAATAGCCTCCAATGGGGAGGATTTTATGGAAGCTGTGTACTTAGGTACAGTCAATTTTCTTTAGTGCAAGAAGGTAAAATAAATATTTGGAGAAGAGATTTTGGAAGTAGTGAACTTTGTTGATGACAGACTGATGTCCAGAAGGTACTGCTTTAGGAGCCTGGGAGGGATGAGAAAATGGTCTGATCAGGAGATGCACAGAACTGTATAGGAATAAAAGTTCCAAGCAAAGACCTGGGAATCTTGAGTCTTTAAGACTGCTCAGTGAAGAAATATGAATGACAGTAGTGCTAATGGTGCCACTGAGAAGAGTGATTCTATAAAATTGTAAGTCAGATCATATCATTTATCTACTCAAATCATCCAGTAGCTTCCTATCTAAAGACACAAATCAGATCTTCAGTGATCTTCAAGGCCCAACAATTCTGATGTCTGCTACTGCTATGACAGCCAACTGACTACTCTCTCTCCCAAACCATAGCAGGTAGTTTCACTAGATGTCTGGAAACCTCTTCTTCAAATACCTGCAGACTTGTTTTCTTACTTCCTGCAAGTCTTTATGCAAATGTCACCTTGTTAGTGGGGCTGTCCCTGTCCAATCTATCCAAAACTGCAAGTACCTCACCAGTACTATCTCCCTCCCTGCTTCAGTGTTCTCCCGAGAATTCATCATTATCTAAAATACAATGTATTTACTTTTCAACTTGTTCATTTATCTGTCTCCCCTCATCAGAATGTAAATAATTCAAAAGTGAAACAACATGCATTGGCATTGTTCCATTCACTGCTGCTTCTCAGTACTTCAAACAGTACCTGGTCCAGAATAGGTACTCGGTAAATACGTGTGAAATTAATTAATTAATGGTCTCTAAGTGCTTCTCAAACAGACTGCTATCTATTAGAAAGTCATTAAATCAATTTGCTGTGTCATAACCAATAATTATATTTAATTAAAAAGAAAAGAAATGAATAGAAAATATCAGAAAGTGCTGCATATGGTTTCAGATGAATATATATGTACACAATGGGTTATGATGTAAAATGCATTTCTTGACATGGGCCACAGGCGATGCTTTTAGAAAAAACTTTCTAGAAACTTTTTTGAACTAATGTCTTAAGCAGATCATAGTGCAAGGTAGGGAATTATTAATGAAAGAGGCAACTGAGAGTCACAGGTAACTGCTCCTCTTAGTTCTGCTGGAAGCTGCCAGGTGTCAGGTACCAGGTGCCAGGGACATAGGAACAAGATTTTACTTCTTGTGCACTTCTATTTCCCAAAGCATGAACTAGCACAATGTTTAGCATATAGCGGGCCTTCACAGGTTTGAGGGTTAGTTACATTTTTTTTTAAATGATTCTGTTAGGGTTTTAGAAATGTTTCTCAGTAAGTTTGTGTTGCCATGTACCTGATTTACTTAGGATCATCAAACACATCAAAATCTTTCCTAAAACAACTCCTTTGCTATAAGAGGAAGGACCTTATTATGACATCAAAAATGTTTAGTTGGGGCTATTGCTCAATCATGTTAATTGTAGTCATGTTGCTTTTGGTTATAAAAAGTCATCTCCTTTGGAAAAGGTTGGCCAATAATGTGAAAATATACATATGCTTAGAGGCTTAGAGTCAGATTTAGAGTCTAGTTCAGTTTCTGCCTCTTACCTGCTAAATGACTTCTGCTTTCTGAGCCACTTTCATCTTTTTTTTTTTAATAAGATGAGGAAGTTAGACTAACTGTTCTTTAACATCTCTTCTACTTTTACTCCTTAATCAGTGAATCATTTATTTGATACTTATTCTGTATGTCATCTCATCTAGATTTTGACTCATTGGGGCTAGAACTGGGTCTTTTTAGAATTGTGGTCATTGTCCAAAGTACTCATAGTAGACATTTTTCAAATATCAATTTATTGATGGCTTTTGTGACTGTCCAAATTCTTGGAACACTAAAAATGTCCACTTTTGCTTGTATTTAACCGGATATTTTAATGTCCCTATTTTTATGTATGTTAGTCTTTTGTTTTAGTTTTTGTATCTGTTTATTTCCTTCTCTGATTTTCTTTTATAGCTTTGACACAGACCTACTAGATCAGAGCTTTTTAATGAGTGAGAGTCTATCATTAAACTGGTTTAGTTAGACCATTTGAAGATGAGAAAATAAGAAATCTTGGCATGACAGTAAGAAGTTTGATTTTATGTCAAGCATTTGAGATAGCATTGACTATAGGAACTTTTTATTATATAGCATTGTCCAACATCACAAGTAATTTACCTGGCTCATTAAGGTTCTGCATTTTCTTTGGAATATGGAATACATACCACCATCATTTGCACTAGCTTCCTCTAGTGGTGATTGGAGTTTAAATATGAGAAAGAGTACAGTTACAGAACAATTTTACTCAGGGTAAGAAGCATTTGAACCCATTTTGGTGATCATGTTTATCTCAAGGGTAGCTGACACGCTAGTGTATACTTTCAAAAATGGAAAGATTTGTAAATATGCCTCATGCTGTCCAATATATGCTGCCCTTGATTTTTACCTCTTGAATTGGATAGTTAGTCAGGATTGAATATTTAAGCAGGGAGAAAAACTAGAGTGACATAAATTTATCCAGTGCATAGTAGAATTATTAATATTTCAGGACTTCCATTTTTCCAGCTTGGACATCCAAGACACCCTCAAATACCCGTCTATCAAAAATAGCTCTAACAATCCTCAAAGTTGACTTGACTGTCATGTGTCAGCATATTCCAAGAAAAAAAAGCTATTCCTGGTGCAGAACAGCTACAACTGCCAAGCAGAATGGGATTTTCTGCAGTGCTGTTTCAAGGTAAATACTACAGTCGAAACTCTGGAAACTTAAAGGGTTAAAAAACATTCTGAGGAAAACAAAGTTCTTTCCAGATAAAAGTCACTTAAACCTGGAAACTTACTTTCTAGATTCAATTATCTTTCTTTTTCTTTTTTTTTTCTTTTTTTTGACTTGGAGTCTCACTCTGTCACCCAGACTGGAGTGCAGTGGCCGTTCCTGTCCACCGCAGCCTCGACCTGCTGGGCTCTGGCAATCCTTCCGCCTCAGCCTTCTTAGTAGCCGGAATTACAGGCACGCGCTACCATGCCCGGCTGATTTTTTTATTTTATTGTAGAGATGAGATCTCACCAATTTGCCCGGGCAGGTCTCGAACCCACGGGCTCAGGCAATCCACTCACCTCAGCCTCCCAAAGGTGCGGGATTACAGGCTGAGCCACTGAGCCCGGCTTCAATTATCTTTCTCAAGTCAGTATTTTCATACCTAGTTATGTAACCAAAAAAAAAAAATAGTAATAGAAAATGAGATACATTTTATGTTTATCTGAGGGCCCCAGAGGCCAGACTTAGTCTTCCAAGAATCGAGGACCTCCTATGCGGATTCACACCTGCCTACCTGGAACACTGTGGCTAATTATGTATCAAGTGTTTTTGTGTCATAATTGTTGGTTTCTTTTTTAATGATTGAGCAATGCCTTTATTTAGACCAAGACAACACTCTAATACTCGAGATTTGGCCTGTAGATATCACCATATACTCTTAGCAAGTCAACCTGAATATAACCCTGAGTCTGACTTTAATATAAAGATGATACTACATTTTTTTCCCTACTGTTCCTCACATTGACTTGGACTAAAGAGAAAAGACCATGTCCAGGCCAGTGATTGCTTCCACTTTAAGTGTAGCATTCTAAAACAAAATGTTATATTCAAGAATATAAATCAATGTAGTATATTAGCTAAGAATATTTACTAATATTATTTCAGATGATGTAAGAAAGGGTACACAGTATAGCCATATTAGGTAATGATAAAAACCACATAATGTAGAAAAAGGAGATAATTTCCCCAGAAAGAACTGAGTACAAGATTGGGTTAAACTACTTTTTTAGAAATAAAAGGGGGGGTGGTAGGAGAACAGGGTAAATGGCTGATTTCATCAAATGAAAACCAAATGAAATCACACACACAAAAAAGATCACTGAAGGGCAAAGCACCTGTCTTGTAGTTTTGGGGTGAGATTGTGATTAATGCAATGAGGACTCGTTACAATACTTAACAATAAATTAACGGATTCACTCTATAATCCCATCACCTCCCTCTTCCTTCCCTCTGCCAGGGTCAAGAGTCAAGGCAAATTTATATACTTTACTAGTTGTCACAATGCTTGGCAGATAAGTGATGTGCTCGATATTTATTTCTTGAATGAATGATTTGTAATTTTACTAGCTCACAGTAAAGATAAAGGTTATTTTTTTAAAGAAACAGATATAAGTCTGAGTGTGAAATTGTGTGTTCTTTTAAAATTTTTAAATCAATGACTTTTAAACAAAGCTATCGAAAGTGGGCATTGAGGGGGTTTTGGGGTTTCCAAATATGAGAGTTTATTGTAAAAGTTGTATATTTTCTTTGTTTGTTCCTACATGCACTTTAAAGTATTCTTGTGCTCATTTTATCATGAAAATGGAATTCTTGTTTGCCAAGTAGTAGGTAGGACAGCTGATTCTATTAAATAAGAAAGTAAAGTTACCAGAACCATTCTCAAGGCTATATGGAGTCAGGGCTAGAACCTGTATTTCTTGACTTGTTTCTCCAGGCTCCTTGGTTGTGCTAACCGTTCTCAAACTGAACCAGGAAACTCCAGGGGATGTGCTGGTACTACAGGGCCAGGAGGAGTTGAGCCAGCAGAACTTCGGAATATTCTCTTTTACTTCTGAGCATGTACTTCATTCTATTTTTTTTAAAGTTTTCATAAAGATATAGTTTGAAGAAAAATTTATAGGAATTTTTCTACCATTCTATAGTGCCTTCTATAATGCAAGGTAGAAAGTAAACGAGATGAGCTAAATGAGTTTCATAGTCTGAGTGGCTGTATTTCAATCAAATATTTTATCCACATACTTCCTCTAGTCATTTTATTGAAGTGTTTCTAGAGGTGTGATTTCTACTTAACACTTCAACTTCCTCTCTTTAGACAAGTTAACCTAAACCAAAGGGCTGGAGGCAATGAGGATTATAGTTGCCAGGGAAAATTGAGTAAGACTGCCAAGAGATTCAATTACAGAATTATCTGTAATTTTACTGTGTTCCAGGATTAGAATGTATGTCTTAGAGATCAAGATATTATATCACAAAAGCACAGGGGCAAAACCAAATTCTCCATTAAAGAATCTTGTTAACTGACAGGAAATAAACATGTTAGCCAGAATCTCTATTCCGGTAACCTCTCCAAAAATTGGTATACATTTATCCCTCAACTAGACTTCACTTTCTCAAGATATGTAAAAAGACCATTTATTTATTCAGAAGCCGTTGTGATGAACATAGTTTAAAGCAAAGTGATATGCGATTAATTTCTTTGTCCCCCTCAAAGAATGCTGCCAAAATGCCCATCCATGCCTCACAGATTCAGTGCCCTGGAAAATTGTGTACATATTCCAGATGTCCACCCTGCTGGACCCTATAATTCTATGTTGGTCACCCTCTTTTGTTGATAAACTTTTCCTAAGATAAATCAATATCACTGACTATATAAGTAAATGAACTAAGTTCATAGGGTTTCTGTTGGAACTAGAAAACATTTTTTTCCTTTATTTTGGTTGTATAATTTATTTCATTCTGTTTATCCCTTTGCTCATTCTAATTCTTCTAAATCTTTTCCTGAAAGATGAACAACCTAAAGGAGTAGTGTGTGTATTCCCATATTCCCCCACTCTATCCAAATACCATTACCAGCATGCTTTCTATTTATTTACTCAGCCCAGCACTGCTGTGTTTCTGTAGCATTTTAGCCAAGGGAGAGAGGTCAATCCAAGGAAGTCCATGGGCTCAGTCTCTAGAAATTCCATCACTGGTTCTGATCTATCTATCCATCACTGGTTCTGATTTTCAAGGCTCAAATGTGTTTTGTTCTATAATGTGTTTAACTGACCTCCAAACCTAGAAATGACTGATTGTTCTCCATTTTTGCCTTTTCTGTAACCATGTTTACATACATATTGTCATGGAGCTTTTATTAAAGGATCAAGACTTACTATTTTTGTATTCTCAGCAACTTTAAAATTATTTTTGGACTGATAGAGTGATGGTATGCTCTGTCATATGACCTACTGCACATAACTGGCCTGTACCCTGGGTTCGTTGCATAGAACTTGTGCAGGCACCTCTCTATTTGCCCTCTCCATCAACACCATATTTTCCTCTTTAGCCTTCTCTTTTCTGATCTTTGTTCTGGATAACTGATTCCTATTATTTGCAATATATCACATAGTGTCCCTCATCCTGTGGTTTCTGGTTCTGTTTGGCCAATAAGAGTCACAAACAGAAGATAGTAGGATGGAAGGAAAAATTGGGTCAAATTCTTTCTTTTCTGCTCCTTCCCTCTCTGTTCTGGTACTATTTCTGGAAATAACTTTAACCTCTGGCAGGCAGCCCCTTCTCCATATCTACAGCTCTTACTGGGCCCTTGTAATCATATTTTGTTCCTTTATTCCTTTAGATTAAAAGTGGTAACAGCTTCCTGCTCTTGCTAATCTCTGGGTACCTTAACATTCTTTGATTGGTTCTGATTTCCCATTGGCTCTGTACATAAATACGGGACATGAAAAAACAGAATTTATGTATTAAAAAGTGTGTATTTATTCTTACATGTTTCAACTTTAGTCACCTTCAAAGTACTCTCTGTTTGATGCAATACACCTACAGAGATACCTTTTCCATTACTCAAAACAGTTTTTAAACTCATCAATCTTGATACCTTTGAGTGCTTCTGTCATTTTTTTTTTTTTCATCTCTTCCACATTGACAAAACGTTTCCCTATGAGGACTTTTTTCATCTGTGGAAATAACAACCAAAAAAAAGGTCGCTCGGGGCAAGATCAAGCAAACAGGGAGGGTAAGGCATGGGGGTCATGCCTTTTTTTGGTTAAAAACTACAGAACACTCAGCACAGTGTGGGCAGGATTTGCCCTTGTAAATCACCCATTATGAAATGGGCAAACATGGTGAAAAGATCTCCAAAAAAATTCACTGAAGCTAAACACAACCACTTACAACAACACTAGCTGTTAGCTGTTATACTGATGCTGATGGGTTCCTAGAACACTTACCTACTGGGGGAAGCCAGTGCCCTCCAAAAAATAATTCCTGTTCTTATTGGGCCCCTCTAGCAGTTCTGTTAAGTTTTCCATTAATTAACTTATTTTATTTATACCGGCTGTGGGATTTCTCTGTCCTGCCAAACTTCTCAATATCTTACTAGTTATGATATAATACCCCAATGTCTTGCTGGATCAGAAGTCCTGCCTAACTCTTGCCAACTAACCTTTTTCAAGGGCAGTGGATCTTACTCTTTACCCTCCCTACCTTTGGGCATCAATGGACCTACAAGCAGTCTGCACTGCCCATCTGACTTTGAATATCACCTGACACCTGGACATCTGTTGCCATGGTCTGCCTGCCACTTTGGACATCTCAAGTTCACAATGTCCTTAATATGTTGTGCTTTGCATCTCCTTTCAGAGGCCAGTTTATTGTCAGGATTCATTTTTCCTACTTTTATAATTTCTAGAGTCCTTTTTTTTCAATAAGTTGAAGTCATGAGGGTAAAGCTTTCTATACAGATTTATTTTCATATCTCTCTTGCCTATTGTGATATGTCTGTTTTGAGAGAAAGCCTGAAGAAAATGTCTCTAACTTACATGTTTTTTATCATTGTCCTTGGTAAAACTTGAGGCCGGCATTAAAAGAACGCATGCTCTCTATGAAGCAAGAATGGAAAAAGTATCTTATTGTTGAATTCCATAGCCCCATAATCATTTTTAGATCACAGTGGCTATTTTTTTATTATACCTAGTTTAAGTTAAAATTAGTTTGATATAAAATTGTGGCCTTACAGTCATACTTTCCAAACATATATAAAAAAGAGGCTGCCTGTCCTTGTTTTGTGCCATGGTGCCTGTGCTTTTGCTGCTGAAAATAGCATTGGCGCTCATTCCTGGCACATTACATTGCAAGCTTCTATCTAATATGCTGTCCACACTCACCCTGAAGTCCTTTTCATCACTGCTGCTTTCCAAGTATTTCCTTCTCACTGAGTATCTGTGTCTCACTTTCCACAAAGCAAATCATTTTTCATTTTCAAGGTTGACACACATCCTTCTGCCACACTTTGTCTCTCTAGAAACCCTACTTTCCATTCCCGAGTAGTAATTGTGTGTGTGTGTGTGTGTGTGTGTGTGTGTGTGTGTGTGTGTGTGTGTGTGTGTAATTCATGTTTCTCCTTATTACAAAAGCAATGCATATTTATTATAGGAAAGCACTGAAAGAAAAAGACAGTCTAGAATCACCATTGAGAGACGCTTGTAGATAAAAATTTTGTGCAACTACTTTGATTACATCTATAGATTCTTAGATAAAAGTATAGAGATATAAAACAAAACCAAGATAACTGAATATATGTTACTGAGTGACTTTTTTTTTCATTCCCTGAATGAAAAATGTCTTCAAAGGAAAGGTTTTGTCGATGTGGAAGAATTGAAACAAAAAATGGTAGAAGCCTTATAAAGGCATCAAAATTGACGAGTTCAAAAACTGTTTTGAGCAATGGAAAAAGCAGCTTGATAGTTGTATTGCATTATACAGAGAGTACTTTGAAGGTGGCTGAAGTTAAAATATGTAAGAATAAATGCACAATGTTTTATAAATAAATCCTGGGTTTTTAGGGCCCCTTGTATAATCTTGAAAATATCTTCAGATAACAGAAAAAGTATCTTCAGATAGCAGGCCCCTTCATAGAAAGACTCCCCAGAGAAACAGAATTTATTTATAAAAAATCGTATATGTATCCTTACATGTTTAAACTTCAGTCACCTTCAAAGAACTCTCAGTTTGATGCAATACACCCATCAAGTCACTTTTTCCATGGCTCAATACAGTTTTTGAGCTCATCAGTTTGGATGCCTTTTAGTGCTTCAGCTGTTTTTTGTTTCACCTCTTCCACATCAGCAAAACATTTCCCTTTGAGGATGTTTTCATCTGGGGAAACCAAAAAAAAAAACCACTTGTGTTGAGATCAAGTGAACAGAGAGAACTGGGGAATGGGCTTCATGCCATTTTTAGTCAAAAACTGCTGAACACTCAGCGTGGTGTCAGCAGGTGTGCTCATAAGTCACCCATTATGCAGTGGACAAATGCTTTGAATCTTAAAAAAAAAATCACTGAAGCTGAATGCAGCCTCTCACAACTATGCTAGCTGGTACTCTGATGCCGATGGACTCCTAGAACACTTACCTAGTGAAAGAAGCCTATACTACAAGGAGTCACTTTCCAAAAAATAATTGTTTTTGTGGGCCCCCCCTTGTATATATTTTAGTAGGGTAAGCATAATCTTCTAAGATTTTTATAATTAGTCCATCATTTGGCTCTCTGCAGTTCTGCTGCTGTTTTTCATTTGTGCAGGTCTTAAGTCAATCACCCTGTTTCCTTGTGTACCTAGTTATCTATGACTATGTGATAGTCATTATCTTTTTAAAATGTTGATGGATATTTTCATATTGCTAGAATGGTATTGTTACTTCCAAAGCAGACCTGTATTTGTATCAGTGTAGAAATTGGGAGCACTTATTGGAAAACATCTCAAATATAGTCACAGTTTGAGGTTCCTTGACCAGTGTGCAAATGTATATAAAGACTCATCTACTCACAATTTCTTAAATATTTTTTCTTTTAATGTTTCTTCTATGCTCAGCACAGAGACAATCTTCTCTGAGATGTTCTGTGATTGGGAGTGAGGGGTAGTGATTAGTTTTAGTGTGACATTGCTCTAAAGCTGTGTGACCTTTGAGATCCCAGCTCAAAATAGAGAAGTTATCTCAATTTAGAGTCTGTCATACTCAGTGATCTATCACAGGAACAAGAACTGAATACCACATGTTCTCACTTATATGTGGGTTCTGAACACTTACTACAGTACTACAAGAGAGGGATGGTCAGTAGTAGGACACTGCCAGGGGAGGGGAGGGGAGCAAAATAACATCACTAACGGTACCTGATCCTCAACCAGGGGAAGTAAGGACCAATGGGAAGACCAAACTTACCCTACACGTAGACCACTTACGTACCTAATAGTGTGTACCCCACATCTTTAAGATAAAATAAAACTAAATAAATTTAACTTAATTTTTAAAAGACTTCTCATCTTGGGCAACCCAGTACCAAATTGCTGAACCCCCATGTTCTCGAGACTACTGACCTGAAGCCTAAGCGTGCAGTACTGTAAAAACTACTCTGGGGAAAAAAAATGGAATTGCTGTGAAATTCTGTTTTCCTCCTTAGAGTAAGACTTTCTCCAATAATTTGGCCTTAAAATTCCCCATTATATTTGCAGCTCTAGTGATTAAGTTTATGGTATAGTTATGTATTTATTTTTATCTATTTTTAAATTTGTTTTTAACTAAAAAGTTAATGCAAATAACACAATTTTGTAGTATTAAAAACCAGAAGCAGCTGCAACATTATTTTTACTGACTGGATACTACTCTAAGACTTATTTTTACACCATCATCACTTGAATGTTTTTTAGATATACTTGCGCTATTTGTTTATTACTAACATTAACTGCCTTCTAACTCTCGTTTGCTCCTCACATAATTTCCCAGTTGACAATTTATTCATTATCTTCAATTTTGTTCCAGTTGATAATATTCAAATACAAACTCTCTCAAGCCTGATTTTACTATAGACCACGCATTACTTTATTTTGATATCCTGGCATCTCCTTCTAAAAAGAAACATTTTGCTACTATAAGAAGAGTAATCTGAATATAAAAGCAAAATATTTTGAAGTATAAGATGCAGTAGAATGACTTTATCCAGAGTATAACACTACAACTCACTAGTGTTGAGTGTGATATTAAAAAGGCGACTGACTTTTCATATTCATGATCAGAATGTGGAGAGGATACAAATCACTACATTGCTTACCTGTGTTGTTGATAATCTTATTCTACAACTTGATGTACGAGAGAAAACAGAAATAATATTCATGGTGATCCTTACAGTTTTCAGTTCAAAAATATCATTCTTTGAAGTACTCTGGGCTGGAGTTTGATTAGACCAGATTGATAGAAAATGTAATACAGCTCCACCAGGCAGAATAGATCCAGTGCTTTGAATGACAATAAGATATAAAGCAGATGAAAATAGGTACAAGCCGTCACATATATCTCCATATCAAAAGATTCTTAACTCAAATGCCTCAGGAGGCAGGCTGCTAACATTAATACAGGGCAATAAGGAGTGGTGAGATTTGTACCTTGGAGGATACACACACAGCTGAAAAGCATTCAGATGTAATTTATACAAATATATCACCTATATAAGGCATTTCTGCTGGCCAGATTTTGTGGTTAAGGGGCCAGGGTAACTGACAATGGAAATTTAATAGTAACTGAAATGTATTGAGCACGCCTGTCTCAGTGATTAAAGCATTACAGGCATTAATTGGCTTAATCCTCATAATAATCCAATATACAAGAACAATTGTTATAAATCAGGACAATGATATACAAAAAATATTAATAATTGGCTGAAGGTCATACTATGTAGTATGTGGGAGCAGAAATACAAACACACATTCTCCATCTAAGCTCTCTTTACTAAGCATAGTGTCTCTCCATGTCTCTATAAGTAGCTATTTAGACTAATTAAAGTTCTATAAACAAAACTCATACTTTCTACAGATTCTCTAAAAACTCAGACATATTTCTCATCTTACAAAAGGGAGAAACTATATATAAATGATAATGTATTAATATTATATAGAAATATATTGTTAATATAATTAATATATATTCACTTACATATACAATTACGCAGTTAAATGTAGTCAAAATTTAGCATGTGGCAGGTCTGCCTTGGCCTCTAGTCATAAATAGTTTAGATACTGAAAAACCAAACAAACCAAAAGTACAAACAAAATTTTTAAAAAGAAAAAGTTATCTCAATATAAGATAACATCACTCCTTGGATATTGCTATTTCAAAAAAGAAATATGTTCAAAGGAAAATTTTCATGCTGAAATGATAGTCTTTTCCTTCAATGAGCAGTACAAAATAGGGCACAGCAATAAAAAATTATCTGAATATGAGTATACAACATAAATAGCACTTGAATCAGCATGAATTTTATTTAATTAAAACTATTCCTTTCATCATTCAGTAAATGAAAGATTTCTTCTTAGACAAAAAAATTAAATGACTATATCATACATTGTTCTATTTTTTGCATATTTTCAACTGAAACTTTATTATAAGACTGAATAAAGATCTTTCATACAGTCTTACTATCTATGCATATGCTCTGCAAATAATTTTATAAAGATCTGAAATATTAAATTACCCTACATAGTTATTTCATAAAATTGCATCCATGCCCTAACATCTGTCTTTGTACCATTTATAGGTTTTAGCACATTCTTCATTTTGTGCTGTGTAGTCCTTTTTTCCATATTTATTTAAGGCATAGAGAACCAATCCTATCAGCATAATAATTTTTATTCAACTATGTCAGCCTAAAAGAGCAGTAAAAATGGGACCTGCTCTTTTTATAAGGAAGGCAGAACTCAGTAAGTAGTTAGTTTCTGAAATAATTCCAAGGAATCACATGAAAAGATATATTATGCTTGATGAATAAAAATCAATTCTCATAAGTAAATGTAAATGTATGGGAATGGTCACAATTATATTTGAAATTTCCATATTGTGCATTTCATTGCAGAGAACTGAGCTAACCTTATACTCAAATTAAAGTCTTACAGAAAAATCTTAACACGATGGAATATATGAAAACTCTTTTTTAGGATATAAGTAAAATCCTGACTTATAAATTATCTAATTGTTTACCTTACCTTTGAATTTCTCTTACCCAATTTATCTTACACACATATCTATCTTTTAGATCATAAGTGAAATTATGACAAGTTTCCTGTGCATTAAATTAATTAACTTGTATGTGCATTGCTGAAATATTTTTGTGATGCATAATAATTGGTAAATATCTTCTAAAACTGTATCCATAAATGTGCTTATATATTCATGAAGTATTCATTGATCTGCACTGAAATTGTATATGAAATCATGACTTTCTTATTTTTAAAAATGATTTTAATGCAATCACCCATAAATCATTGTTTGAAGATTTAACTTAATGGATAGCAAAGTAGGGAATTCTTGAATTTTTTGGTAGTTTAAATAACTGTAAAGCCAGTGATAACTATCAACTTATAAATATGCTTATTCACATAGAAACATTACTTATGCAAATATATTTCTCATAAAACACTTATTGATGATATTTGTCACAGTTCAGTTAGAGCCTATCATTTCTTTTTAAATATACTACATTACAAGTTAAAGGAAGTATGTTGTTCTTTTTATTCAAATATTACATATGAGATACTGTCATGAATTTACATAGGAATTAAATATCTTTCAGTTTACTTCCAAATGTTTGATATTTATGATTTATAGTATTTTGTAAGTGTGAAACTAGAAATATTCTGTTTTACTGGGTTCTAACATTAGAATAACAAGCTAGCCTAAATGACTATAATATTTAGTTTTTTTACTTGAACTTCATAAATGTTTAAGCTGTTTACATATTCTGCTAAGTTTATCATTAATTTACTATCTTCTTTATTCTTCATTAAATATATTAAAATAACTTTAGACACTAATATTTTATCCTATTACGCACAAAAACTGAGTTTTGTCATATGGTTGCAGTATAAAAAACTAAACTTGGAAATCTCAGTCATTTGCCCTTCAAATCTTGAAATACTAAATGTGCTTCCTAAATAGAAAAAAAAAAATCTTTTTTTCAAAACTATCTTAATGCCATACTTTTAGAGTGTTCTCAGAATGTTTGTCTGAACAGTAAGAAAATTAAATATTTAAACCACTGAAAACTAAATCTTTCTCTTTTAAAATTCAAAAACATAGTTTGAATCTTGAATAAATCCAATATTGGCATTATAAAGCATCATTAAAATGTCCTTCAGTCAAATTTTCAACATAATGAAACTCATTTTTCTGCTGCAAAAACAAACAAAAAAAGAACCAGAGAATTTCCCCAAATAATTTTCTTTCCTTCCTCCATTTTATCTGTAAAGTTTTCTTGCCTCTATCTTGTCATTTATTTGACCTTTTGATATCTACTTTTTTATTTTACACTAACTTTCAGAAATATGTAATCAATATAAACAATCTCTTGAAAGTATCTCTATTGTATTTTTAATTCAATTCAGTTCTCAAGACATTAAGGACTTATTTCCACTTTATCATGTACATAATATATATGATTTTAAAAAGTTCTTCAAGTTATTTATCTTGAAGCCCTCCAAAATTATATAATTTTGTTTGAAAGTTAGTTTATACTACATTCATGAGTTAATTCATCATTCCATTTAAAATTCTTATTAAATACCTACTATCTGCTGGGTCCTGTGCTCAATAGTGGGGATAAGAGCCATACAGTATGGATACTCTTAGAGATAAAATTCTAATTTTTATACATATGAAAAAAATGAAAAAATAAGAATGATTTAGGAAATGATTGGATGCAGAGATAAAATATTAAGCACTATGAAAGAGCCAGAAAAAATGATAGATCAGGTTGGTTTGTTGGAGAAAATTAAAAGGGAGATGGGACATGGTACTTGATGTCAGCCTGACAGGTAGGCAATGTTTCTAATTAGAAATGCTGCCATAGACATTTTTAATAGTGCTCCTTCATGAAAACCACTGAGAGCAAGCAAAGAAAGAGTCACAACCACACACTATAAATTGTGAGGAATATTTGCTATGTTGGACTAAGATGAGAGAAGATGAAAGAAGTCAACATACATCCATCTTTTTTAATTTGTGTCAGGTTGGAGATATCTTGACAGTTAAATGTCATAATTTTGAGAAGTGCATAACCCATTTTTTAACAGAGGAATGAGATACAGAAGTTGAGGAAAGCCTTGGGAGAGTCAGAGAAATATCCCACAATAACCTGGTTTAATACTGCAAAATGTTTTTAAGAAAACACACAAAGCGGAGCAAAGAAGGATTAATCATCATTAGTAGTAAAAATAAGCCTGGATAAGAGCTGCAGGTGGGGAGCAGTACTGACTACCACACAATCTAGGGAACCTATCACTTATAGAGTTTCCGACAGCCATGCTGACTTCCTGAATGCCAAAAGGTAAGTAAAGATGCACAACCAGAATAGAGGACAAGGAAGATTTACTGAGTGAGATTTTAAGCCAGCCTAAATTGAAACTTGAGGGCAAGCCTTCCTCACTTCTGCTACCATTCCCTCAGGGCTCAGCAAACTGCTACTCCAGATAAAATTGCCTCCACTTAGTAAACAGAGAGGTACTAGCACACAAAAATAAGAAAAGAACATAAACAAATACAGATGATGAAATTCTACCAAAAGAACAGTTCATCCCAGAACATGAAAAAAAAAAAATCTCAAAGCACGATCCATAAAAGATACAAACACCATGACCCTTCTAGTGATTACAAAAATGTGAAAAATAGACATAAAAGAAAACAGAAAAACCAAAGAGACAGCAAAAAGAGACGAAAAACAAGCTGGCAGAGCTCAGGGGAAAAAATGGAAGAAAAAAATAAAACCCTTATTAAAGAGATGAGCTACTTTGGAAGCAACAATACAAAATAAACAAGAGTGTAATCATATTTAGAAACATGAAGGACAGACTTGAGAAGATTTTGCACAAAATGAAACAAAACGAACAAAAATAGGAAAGCAATTAGAGAAGAGATGATTGAGATGGAGACAAAGGCATCAACATAGTGATAAAATGTGATTCTGAAGAAAAAATATAAATATGGAATAGGCATAAAATATTCATCATTACCCAACTTGTCCTTCAAGCATTGGCTAAAGATAGGTGATCACCTGCATGCAATAACTAAGGAAATACAGCATACAGAACCATTCCTAAAAAAGAAACTCTTTAACAAAATGCAGTCATGAAAAGAGGAATCAAAATAAAAACTCAATGGAGAAACCATGATAAAGCAAATGAAATATAGAACCAAAATCACCATGTGAGAATTACAGATAAAGAACAGAATACAATTGTTATAAATCTTAAAAATGTAAATTTTATATATATATATATACATATATATATATATAAATTTTATATATATAGTTAACAGTAAAATTGTATGTATTGCCTGTCTTTCACATTAGGAAATATATAGATAGTGCTTAGTGTTGAAACAAAAAGTTTTTTAAAGTTCTATTATTTTAATTTCTCATAACTTTTAATCATTTTTAGTTAGAAGAATCACTTCGAAACTATATAGCTTTTTGTATTTCTTTTTTTTTAATTTTAGAGTTGTGGGGCACAATTGAGTATTTACTCCATAAGAAAGTTGCGGCCAGGCTCGGTGGCTCAGCCTGTAATCCAGCACTTTGGGAGCCCGCGGGTTCGAGACCCGCCCAGGCAACTTGGTGAGACCTCATCTCTACAATAAATCAAAAATTAGCCGGCCATGGTAGCACACATCTGTAGTTCCAGCTACTTGGAAGGCTGAGGTGGAAGGATCGCCGGAGACCAGCAGGTTGATGCTGCAGTGGCCGGGAGCATGCCACTGCACTCCAGTCTGGGTGACAGAGTGAGGCTCTAACTCAAAAAAAAAAAAAAAAAAATAGAAAGTTGCATGCAGTTTGGGCCTCTAGTAGGCCCTCTCTCCTCCTGATAGTGGACCAGGTACTCAGTGTGTTGCCACATGATCCCTTCCTTCCTACTTCCCTCCTTCCCCTGGCTGTGTCCAGCATCTACCAATCCCACCTTTGGGCTCATGTGATCAGTGATCAGAGTCCACTTATGAGTGAGAACATGTAATATTCAGTTCTTTGTTTCTGTGATTGATAGTTCACTTAGTATGATGGTCCTCAGCTGCATCCATGTTGCTGCAAAGGCCTTGTGTTTGTTCTTCTTTATGGCTGCATAATACTTCATTGTGTGTATGTAACATATTTTCTTTATCCAGTCTACTTTCGATAGGCATCTGGGTTGGTTCCATGTTTTTACTATTGTGAAAAATGCTGCAATAAACATACATGTGTAGGTGTCTTTTATGTTCCTCTGGGTATGTTCTCAGAAGAGGGATTGCTGAATGGTATAGAAACTCAATTTTCAGTTCTTTGAGAAATCACCACACTGCTTTCCGCAAAGACTGAGCTAGTTTACATTCCCACCAACAGTGCAGAAGCATTCTCTTTTCTCCACAGCCACACCAGCACCTGCTGTTTTTTGACTTATTAAAGATAATCATCCTTACCAGTATTGAGTGGTCTCATTGTAGTTTTGATTTGCATTTGCTCTGATGATTAGTGAAGCTGAGCATCTTTTCATGTGTTTGTTGGCTGCTTGCATGTCTTCCCTTGAGAAGCGTCTTTTTACGTCCTTTGCCCATCTTTTAATGGGGTTGCTTCATCTTCTTTTTTTTTTCCTGTCAATTTGTTTGAATTTCTTGTGGATCTTGGATGTCAGACCTTTGTCTGATGCATAGCTTGCAAATTTTTTTTCCATTCCATGTGTTGTCTTGTTATTCTCTTGATCGTTTCTTTTCTGTGCAAAAACTTTTCATTTTGATAGGATCCCAATCAATCTTAGCTTTTGCTGCATTTGCTTTTAAGGAGTTGGCCATGATTTGTTGTCTACTTTAATGTCCAGGAGGTGTTCCCTAAGTTTTCTTCTAAGATTCTTATAGTTTGAGATTTTGCATATAAGTCCTTGATCTACATTGAGTTAATTTTTGTATATAGTGCTAGGTAGGGGTCCAGTTTCATTCTTTTTCATGTAGCTAGACAGTTTTCCCAGCACCGCTGCTAAATATGGTTTCCTTTCTCCAATGTTTGCTATTGATGGGTTTGTCAAAGATGAGTTGATTGAGGGACTGAGAGACCGTTGCTTTACTTTTGGATTCTCTGTCCTGTTTTATTGATCTATATGTCTATTCCTATGCCAATACCATGCTGTCTTGGTTACTGTAGCCTTGTAATAAAGATAAACTATATAATTATAAATAGAATAAACTATAACGTTCTTTATGTAAAATTTAGTAATTTATTTTGAAGAACTTATTTAAGGAAAAAAGTGTTATAACAATCTGTTACCAAAAGAATTCAGTCATTGTCATTGATATTAGACAAATGCAGGTAAGGCATGATTTTAAAACATAATTCATATAATCAAGTTCCATCTCTTTGAAAATCCACTGGGGGATAGAGGGCATTTTGAAATAAGATGAGCAGATATAGAGGAAAGAATGTTAAGAATGGGACAAAAAGAGATTAAGCAGAAAAAGAAGCAAGAAATAGCAGGAAGTGATGAGTGGAACTAATCAAGTACAAGATTCAAGATTTTTCCATGACTAAAAATTGTATCATGTCAATATGTGAATATAAAAATGTTATTTTTGTAACCTACAGGTCATGAGTTTACCCTTCTTCTATATACAATTTCTGGGAATTCATCTTTCTTCACATTTTAATTTTCTTATATATAAAAAATAGACTTTTTTTCATGCTTAAAAAGCTTTGTTTGACTTAAAGTTATTGTAGAAAAACAGTTGAGAATCTTTGCATGAAATAAATTGAATATAAACAGATATTCTTTTTTAATGCTTATTTTAAAGATGTGGGGTACAATTCAGGGTTAGGTATAAAAATGGTCATTGTACGGGTAAAGCTTGGGCCTCACTTTGTTCACCTCTTCACCTGGTTTGATGAAATGTGCCCTCCCCTCACTCCCCTGACAGTTTCCCACTACTCCCAATCCCTTTCTTGTAGTAGTATAATTGTTCAGGGTCCGCTTATAAGGTACTCTTATTGGTCAAGCCCTAGTGTCAAGTATATTGCTGTGCCCATGTTGAAGAATGTTTTTTTTAATTTTTTTTAAAGATGTGGGGTACAATTCAGGATTAGATATACAAATGGTCATTGTACAGGTAAAGTTTGGGCCTCACTTTGGACCACACTTCACCTGGTTTGAGATCAGATATACTTTTTAATGTTATGTGTCCCCTCTGCTCCCCCAGTAGTATCCCGCTACTGCCAATCCCTTTCTTTTAGTGTTATGGTAAATGTTCAGGGTCCACTTATGAGTGAGAACATATGATACTCTGTTATTTCTTTCTGTGATAGATCACTGAGTATTATAGATTCTAGATCCATCCAAGTTGCTATGAAGTCCATGTGTTTGTCCTACATTATGGTTGCATAATATTCCATTGCATATATGTACCACATTTTTATATCTGGTTCCATTTTTATGGGCAGCATGGTTGGTTCCATGTTTTTGTTATTGTGAATAGTGCTGCAATAAACATGCATATGCAGGTATCTTTTTTGTAGAGTGATTTAAGTTCCTCTGAGTATATTCTCAGAAGGGGGATTACTGGGTCATATGGAAGGTCAATTTCTAGTCCTTTTTCCATAGAGGTTAAACTAGTTTTCATTCTCACCTGCAGTGTAAAGGTGTTCCCTTTTCTCCACTTCCTGGCCAGCATCTTTTTTTTTTTGTTTTGTTTTATTAATGATAGTCATTCTTACTGGGGTTAGATAGTATCTCAATGTGGTTTTGATTTGCATTTCTCTGATGATTAGTGAAGCTGAGCACTTTTTCATGTGTCTGGCTGCCTGTATGTCCTCTTTGAGAAGTGACTATTCATGTCTTTTGCCTACTTATTAATGGGGCTGTTAAAAACAGTATTACCTTTTAGGTAAGAACAGATTTTAAAAAGTAAAAATGCATTTATTCTTTGGAAGTCAAAAATACAGCAAAGAGTTATATAAATGCAGTGATTGATTTTATGAACTTGTAGAAAATACAAACTAGATTTTAGATTTCTATTGTGCTTTAACTAAAGACAGTTCTCTCCTCTGAATATTTTAATACAATTTTTCTCTTGATATACATGTACCTGGAAATCAGATTTAGAATTATAGAATGATGTCCCTGAATATCTCATTAACATAATTTGTTTGCTAGGTAATAAAGAACCAGTAAATTTCTGTCATTTAAGAGCTTAATCTTTCCTATCTGTTTGTTAGAAGCAATTTAAAACATAGAATAAAGCTAAAAGAATTATACTTATCACTTAGATTTTATAATTAACACAACACTTCTTTGTCACAAAGCTATTCGTCTATCCATCCTCTATCCGTTGATCTGCCATCTTAGTTTTAGTGCATTTTGCCCTTCGTCCCCAAACACTACAGTGTGCATGTCATTTGCTAGCATTCAATATTCGTTTATAGTTATTTGTATATAAAATTTATATACAATAAGTGCACAGGTCTAATTGTGTCATTCATTAACCTCTAAAAGTAAAAATGCACCTTTATAACCCAACAACGTTAAGATATAAAACATGTCATCACTCAGGAAAGTTTACTAATATCCCTTTCCATTAATCCCTATCCCACATCCACCATTCAAAGGCAACCTCTGTCGAAAGTATGTCTCACTAGTGATTAATTTTACCTTTCTCAGGATGTTAGAAAAATAGATTCACCTAGTAAGCTTTGATAGAAGGCTTCTTTCACTGGATGATAATGTATTTGATTGTCATCCCTGTAAGTGTATTTTGTAATGACTATAAACAATATTTTAATGAGAACATAAAAATGAATGGAATATTCTGACTATTTCTAACTTTATTAGAATCTTGATACAACACAAGAAACAGAAGATGAATTTATGTGCCTCCTAAAATCTTTACACCAGTGAAATATGTTCCACACTTGAAGAAACAGAAAAAAATCAGTATTAAAACCTGACTTTATTGTCTTGTTCTATTGTTAGATGAATTACCTAACTTTAATAGCCTCAGATTGCTTAACTATCAAAAGAATAACAATATATATCTCACAAGATTATTGTACTGAATAAATGAGAAAACATATGTAAAAAGCTTTGTGTAATACCTAGAATATAGGAAAGATGAAATAACTGGTAGTTATTGTTATTACTATTATGAGTAGAAATCTATCAATCAATAATACGGATAAGTAATAATATTAAATGTTAACTTTTATTGAGTCCTATGTACCAGTCTTCTAAGTGAATTAATTCTTTTAATACAAAAGTGGTGAGGTAAACACGATTATTATCTCCATTTTTATATAATGAAAATAAGAAACAGAGAGCTCAAGTTACTTTTTCAGAATATGCACTAAGCGATAGATCAAGGTTCCATATTCAAGCAGGATTCTCTTGATGTCTAGGTCACATTGCCTCTTGGTAATTTAGTAGTGCTCTGTAGTAAACAGGTATAGGGGAGTGGTAGTAGTAGTAGTAGAGTAAGAACTGTGAGTAGCAGTTACAGTAATAGTGTTGCACTTATATTAGGAAAAATGGAAAGAAGCATGACAGCACCAAATCTCAGATTGAAATAAGAAAGAGACTCTGCTGAGCACAGTGGCTCACGCCTGTAATCCCAGCACTTTGGAAGGCAAAGATGAGAGGATTGCCTGAGTCCAGGGGTTTGAGACCAGCCTGGGCAACTTGGCGAGACCTCATCTCTACAATAAAGCAAAAAATTAGCTGGTCATGGTGGCATGCACCTGTGGTTCCAGCTACTTGGAAGACTGAGGAGGAAGGATCACCTGAGCCCAGCAGGTTGAGGCTGAGGGTGGCCATGAGCATGCCATTGCACTCCAGCCTGGACAGAGTGAGACTCTGATTTTAAAAAAAAGGAAACTCAAATTAAGAAAAAGGAGGAGAAAGAGGAAGAGGGGAAAGAAGATAGGGAAGAGAAGAAGGGAAACAATAAAGTCAACTTTAATTATTTCCTAATTTACCTATTTACAGTTCTATCAGTAAGTTCATTATTTATGAAAGGGTAGCTTTAGAAGTTTTCCAGGTCACATGATACCGTTTCCTGGAGTTAGCAGGCCTACTTTTCTTTCATAGTTAAGGAGGCATGGAAGATCTAAAATTGCCTAATAAAAGAAATATACTTTATTGATTTATCTTCATTTTTATTGTCTTTTAATACAGGTTTTTTTCCTGATTGTATAAATAAAATGCTCCTATTTATAAAAAAAACTTCAAGGTATGGAATAAATCAAATTTGAAAAGATACCATTCTTATTATAATCAGATTATCTGAAAATAATACTGTAATTATGTTATAAATACATATTGAAAGTATATCCCATAACAAATTACCCCAAGACATACCGATTTAAGACAATAGCAATTATTATTTACAGCTTCTGGGGGTCAGGAACTTGGGCATGGCTTAGATGAGTTCTCTGTTTAAGGATCTCTCACAAGGCTGCAGTCAAGTTTCAAATGGAGCAGGAACCTTTCCAAGTTCACTTAGTGTTTGTCGATAGAATTCAGTTCCTCGCAGAATGTTGAATTGAGACTCAATTCCTCAGCAGCCATTGGCCAGAGCTTATCCTCAATTTCTTACTACATTGAATTCAGTGTGCTACATTGAAACTCATAAAAGAGTCTGTGAGCAAGATGGAGGTCAAAGGCTTTTGTAATGTGATCACAAACATGACATTCCACCACCTTCGCTGTCCTCTATTTACTAATAATATGTCACTAAGTCTAGCTCACAGTCAAAAATAATGTAAATACTAGGAGATGGAGGTCATTGAGAATCACCTTAGAAGTCTGCCTAGTATCGCACAAATAACCTAATTTTTACAAAATTAATATCAGACTATAAAATTGCTTTTCTAAGCCTATTTTATTCACTTATAAATATACTTTGAATAATTTACAATATAACTGAACACGTAAAATAATTTAAAAGCCTATATAACATTTTATCATATGGATGAACAGTAATACCATCAGCTCTCTCTTCTTAGTGATTATTAACATAGAGTCTAGAGATGGGTTGCCTAGATTAGAATCTTGGTTTCACCATTTAGTATTTGTGAGATTGTGAGAAGTTACTCAACTTCTTTATAACTCTGTTTCTTCATTGGTAAAATGTAGATAGTAATAATACCTGCCTCACATAATTGAGAAACGTGTCTGACACATAGTAAGCACTCCACGAATGTTATTACCATTTTCATTTTCATCATCAGTAGTGTTATTATTCCAATTATTAAAATGATGCTGTGACAATCCTTGGACATGGAGTTTTACTCACCTCTCTAATTATTACCCTATGATAAATTCCTAAAAGTGAAATTTCTCAGCCATAGAATATATGCTTCTTAATAACATTGTCAAATTACTTTTCAACAAAGTTATATTACTTTATCTTCTCAGCAGAAAATGAGTGTCTGTTTGTTCACCGATTCTTGATAATTTCATCTTAATAACTGATGATAAATTGAAAATTAAGAAATGCTATTGCGTTTTCACTTAAATTTATATATCCTTATTAATGCTAAAGTTTTTTAATCTGCTTATTGGCAATATCAATTTCTTCTTTTTTAAATTATCTATTTATATTCCTTCCCATTTTAAGAAGAGTATATTCTTTGACTCATTACTTTGTAATTATATACTTGTATAATTTGAGTGCCTCTGGAAGTATTGACGCAAAAAGATTTTAGCAGTCTTTCAGCCAGATAGAATTCATTCCCCGTATGGGAGGAGAGACCTGAGAAAGCTCTGAGGAATTCACCCTTTCCCTCTGGTAAAGTTGTGCATTTGACTCCACTCTTGAAAAACAAATATAAAAGCATTGGTTTTCTTGTTGCTGATACCTAATAAGGGCAATACGGGTTTCAGGGCCTCCGCAACATGCGCAATGGCCTAGCAGTCTCAGGAAGTGCTTTTACCAAGTCAAAGAATATAAGAAACTGAACCGTGATGTGGTCTGTAAAAGCCTCAAAAAGGTATTGCCAACCTGGAAGGACAAGACAGATGAGACATCCAAGAGCTAAAATAATGGCCAAAAAGAGGCAGAAATTAGATCAAAGAACATAGGAGTGGAAGATGTATTTGAGGGCCAATCTCAAAATTATGACCTATGCCATCTGGAATTTGCCTTGTGTACAAATGACTCAGGGTGTATATGTAAAGATGAAGAAGCATATGGCACACACAATTTCCAAGAGGAAGGGCTTCCCTGCTCACCTTTGTATGCAGAGTGCTATATGCACAACGCCAAACTCATTAATAGTTGCTGAAGCGCCAGGCTCAGTGGCTCAGCCTGTAATTTCAGCACTTTGGGAGGCCGAGGCGACTGGATTGCCTGAGCCCTCGGGTTTGAGACCCGCCCGGGCAATTTGGCGAGACCGGTCTCCACAGTAAAATCCAAAAAATGAGCCGGGTGCGGTAGCACGCGCCTGCAGTTCCGACTACTTGGAAGGCTGAAGCGGAAGGATTGCCAGAGCCCGACAGGTCGACACTGGGGTGGCTGTGAGCGTCCCACTGCACTCCAGCCTGGACGACAGAGTGAGACTCCAACTCAAAAAAAAATTGGGTGCTGAAGAAATATTACCAGTTTAACTAAAGAATGAGAGCACAGTCAGGAAAAGGTATAGATGAGACCAGTAATGCTACATGAATGCATGGAGGAAGAGAGACATAGACCGATGATGGGTGGCAGAGTGGCTCTCAAGGTAAAGCGAGAGTAGTAGCTAGCAAACTTCCAGGAGTTAAGAAATCCATGGACGAAGGAGGTTGGAAGTACAGATGTTAGGAAACAATAAAGAAGTACTTTGCCATTTGGATAAGTACCGCCTCAGCCAGAGTGAGCCGTAAACTGCAGAATCCATAACAGGAAGGAATAAAGGGAATCCACTTTTCCAAGTAGCTTAGTCATTCATTGACCTATTTATTAACTATATATGTGCTACTAAGTTAGTATATGAGGATGAACAAAGCACATCCTGTCTTCAAAAAGCAAACAATCGCATGACCATGATGACATCAGGAGAGAGCTTTGAAGGAGTTTCAGTAAGGTGACCTAACTCAGCCTTGGAGGTGTTGAAGGCTTCATAGAAGAGACAAGTCAACTGTTCTACCACTGACTCCCTGTATCTAGACTGATTCCTAGTAAATAAATAATCATTGAATGAAAACAAATGAATGAAGGATGCAGACACAGTTTGATTATAAATTATGGTTTTGAATAAAATGTTTCAAATTCCAGAATAGTTTCTGGCTGATATTTTTATATCTATTGGCTTGTTTCCCTGTTTGCCAAGAATTTGTGGTCAGCAAATAAAAATCAATGTTAATATTAGCCTACATTAAATACAATTAGAAAGGAAAATTTACAAGAAATAAAAATGCTATGCCTTCGAAAATCAAATATTTTTCTTAGACTCTTACAGTATTCTCAATCAAGGGCAGTTTTGCCCTTCAAGGGATATTCAGCAATGTCTGAAAACATTTTTTTTTTTTTTTTTTGAGTCAAAGTCTCATTCTGTTGTTTAGGCTGGAGGGCAGTGGCGCACTCAAGGCTCCTTGCAGTCCTAACCTCCTGGACTCAGGAGATCCTTCCACCTCAGCCTCCCGAGTAACTAGGACTACAGGCACACATTACCATGCCCAGCTAATTTGATTTTTTATTTTTGTAGAGACCAGGTCTTGCTATGTTGCCCAGGCTGGTCTCAAACTCCTGGTCTCAAGTCATCCTCTTGCTCAGCCTCCTGAAGTATTGGGATTATAGGCAAGAGCCACCATCCTTGGCCTTGAAAATATTTTTGACAATCAGAACAAGAGAAACACTGTGGCATCTAGTAGGTAGAGACCAGAAATGCTTTAAACATACCACAGTACCCAGGACAGCTCCTGCAATGACAACAAAGAATCTCAAAGTGTCAATAGATTGAGGAATCCTGGATTTTCAGAATCAAGGTCTCTGCTTATTTGGCACAGGTCATCAAAGATAGTTTTATCTTTGAACTCTTAAAATTCTTCTGACTCTCAAAGTTCATGTTTAATTACAATGAATGAATGTATTTGGCTCCTTAATAGAAAAAAGTAACAGTAGGAAGCATGAAGGAGAAAATGGAGTTTGGCTCTGGGACAGAGGACATATGAAAGGTTAGCCATTTGCCTGCTGCTAAAATGAGAGGAAATATTAGAGCCAATTTTTCTCTTGTTTTCTTTCCAGAATGGAGCCTGGGAGAAATTAACAGCAGAAAATGGTTGTCTCTGGCATTTCTCATAACTTATCTCTCATTGAGGGTACTCATTTTCATCTACTTCTTCATTCCTTCTCCTCATGTGTTGCCAGCTCATCTATACAGAGACCATTATTTATATCGCCTCTCCCACCTTTGTCTCCTACTCTTTCAAAACTTTTCTTAGGGTCCAGTTCTTAACAACTTGAGAGAGACCCACATCAGTGGCAACAGCTGACGATGGCTTTGATGTTACTTCTGGACAATGTATTTTCGCATTTCAAAGACAAATCATAATGCTTAACCCAAGATAATTGATCAATGATGGTGAGATTTCAAGCAGTTAATTATGAGAGCTCTTCAAAGCATGACTTTAACTTTGCTTTTGTTCTTTAGAATTGAATTTGTATGAAAATGTTAACTCCATAAGCCTAAGATGCTTCAACCAAAGTTAGTCTTCATCCTTGGCAACAGTACTGGCTATGGTTAACCACCAGTAATGGTTAAAATACTAAAATATTTCCATGCTGATAGATATAAGGCTGCTGCCATAAGCCTCCCAAATGCCCACAATTATCCCTGGTGACCTAACCCCACAGTACGCGCTTCTCCATCTCCCCACAATCCAGCATCTACAGTAAATACTTGTCCCTATTAGTACCTTCCAGCTCCAGCAGTCGTTGTCAAATTGTTTGCCTAGTCCCAGCTACGACTATTGTTACATTGTTCTTCTTGTCATTATTGCTGGTGGAAGTGAAGATTATCTTCTTAGATTCTAGAAAGTAATAGTAGGTGGAAGTTTCTTTTCTTTGATATTTGGCTACTTGTTTGAAAGTTTTCAAAGAGAACAGAAAACCTCAGATATGAACCAAAATTTGACCTTCCACAATAATCCTTCTTAAAGGTATATGTTTTAAATAATGAAATATACACACACATCTTTGTTCAGGAAAGTGAATTATAGTAAAACACTCATTGCAAAAATATGACTACGCTGTGTGTGTCCCTTTTAAATGTGAAATATATACAGGGTTATAAATAACAGTGTAAGTTAAGCACAATTTTCTGACTCATAGGAATAAGAACTATAACATAATGATTTCACATGAAGAAAAAATAAGAAATGAGGAAATGAGGAGCATGAAACAAGTGGTTTAATTATAAGAGTACTAAAAGCATATAATGAGAGATTACAATATAGAAGCATGATAAAGAGGGAATGACATCATTCAACTTGCAAGCCATAAAATTCATTAAAAGATATGCCTTCAATTTCAAGCTTCTAAAGATATTTTTATACTGATTTCATTATTATAAGAAAAAATTCAGTCATTACAAAAAGTAAAAAGACAAGGGAAAAACGAATTCCAAGTCTCACCACTTAGAACAGTCATTATTAACATTTGGTGAACCTCATTCTAAATGCTACTCAATTAGTATGTATGCAGACATAAGGATAGATGTATGGATGGATGGATGGAGGGAAGTTTAGATAAGATAGATGGAAAAAATGAAGTGCTGTTACATGATATTTTATTAAAAATGTTTAAGTTGCTTTCTTTAAATTTTTACAAAGCAAAAGAATTTTTGAAGCTAAAGGATTCTGCTAAACTTTATACAAAATTCAAAAACTTGAGTAATATTCATTTTCAGGATTTCTACTACTAATAAAAAACAGTTTATACAAAATATTAGGCGATTACAGGATTTTTGAAAATATTTGTTTCCCTTTGCTTGCCCCCCATTTCTTGCCTATCATGGAATATTTTCACATTAATATACTTTACTTCATTATAGCTCCATTTCCCACTTCCTGACCTTTGTTAGTTGTAACTTTTTCTAAAATAACAATTACCTTCCCAGTTGTTTAAAGTTCTACATTTAAATGAGGCCAAATCCAACTATCAGGCTTTTCATTGAATTCATACATAATTATTCTGTTGTTTTAAGACTGACTGAATAATTGTACATCATCTATTGACTTTAATGAACTGTGAAGATTTAGCCCAATTATGCCCATTCTACCATGTATGCTTCCCTCCCCACATCCTCTCATTGCGATTATATCATCTTTTTTGTAATCAATGGTCAGTGCTTACCTTAATAGGACTATATAAATATTTTTCAAAACTGAGCCTTTACTACATTTCTTTCCTGTTCATTTTTTTTTCTCAAGTTAGTAATTGCCTTGCTCTTCTGTTAATTTTTCCTAAATCCAGCATTATTTCCCACATGTCAAGTAATGGGTTAAGTTCATTTTTTCTGCTCAGAGTCATTGCTGCTGGAGGCCTCTGTTAATCTGAGTCAATCACCTGGTTACTCTCTAAGTCTGCAATACTCTTGTCACCTTTGGAATTTTCTGTGGACTTGATCCTGAGGCTCCTCTTTTTTCATGTCGGTGGCCTTGTTTCCCAAATCTCACGTCTTCTTGTTTACCTGGAGTATATTTTGAGTAAGGGAGCTTGGGAAGTAAATTTTTGAGATTCTGTGTGTCTAAAAATGTTTCTATTCCATCCTCACACCTTAAAGATAGTTTGGCTGGGCATCAGTTAGAAATTTATTTCTGAAATTTGTTTTTTAATTTTTATTTTTAAAATGTGGGGTACATTGCCGGGCTCGGTGGCTCAGCCTGTATCCCGAGCTTTGGGATGCTAAGGTAAATGGATTGCCTGAGCCCGCGGGTTCAGATCCGCCTGGGCAACTTGGTGAGACCTTATCTCTACAATAAATCAAAAAATTAGCCGGGCGTGGTAGCGCGAGCCTATAGTTCCAGCTATTGGAAGGCTGAGGCGGAAGGATCACCGGAGCTCAGCAGGTCAAGACTGCGGTGGCCGGGAGTGGCCACTGCACTCCAGTCTGGGCAACAGAGTGAGACACCAACTCAAAAAAAGATGTGGGATACAATTCAGGGTTAAGTATACAAATGGTCATTGTACAGGTGAAGTTTGGGCCTCATTTTGGTCCCCAGGTCACCTGGTTTGAGATCAGGTACCCTTATTGATGAAGTGTACCCCCTCCCCACTCCCTCACCCCACTCCCACTACTCCCTCCCCAAGCAGTCTCATTTTCTCATTGTCTCTGAGGTTCCACCATGTGGTTGCTACAATACCAGACGCCAGTTTGATTCCCCAGGCTTTATATGTAAATTTTTCCTACCTCTCTTAAATCTCATTGCTCTGATATGTCAGGTTCTGAATTGGTGCAGGTATTTTTTTCATTCTTTTGCTGGGTACACATTGGGTCATTTCAATTTGGATAACCTTCATATGGAAATCTCCCAGAAGGTTTTTTTGAGGGTTTTTTGTTTTTAATTTCAGCAATCATACTTTCAATTTCCAAAGAGCTCTTTCTTGCTTTTCTATTGTTCCTTTTTTAATTTTAATTTTAATTTCTTTGTAATCATCTGGTCTGGTTTTATGAATTTAATCTCTTTTCTTAGCTCTCTGAAAATTTCATCATTTATAGCTTTGCAGTTTCTTATGTTCTCTTCAATGTCACACTTCTCTCTATGTCATTTTTTCTTGTCACACTTTTCTCTATGTCATTTTTCTTTTTTGCCTAGGTTTCATTATTCCAACTTTAAGTCTGTCCTCAAATATCCTGTGATCCCTTGTGTGTCAGGCACTTTAAAACTATGTTGGAAGTTCTGCGCTTATGCTTTGGTTTAGCTGCTGGCAATCTTCATAATGGAATGACCTAGTTGACACAAGTCCTCTTGGACCAGTCAGCTTCTCTAGAGCAGTGATTCTCAAATCTGAGTTTACAATTTAAACCTGAGTGTTTCAGAATTACTTGGAGGGCTTCCTAAAGCAAAAGTTTCTAGGTCCCGTCTTTAGATTTTTTGAGTCAGTAGGCAGATCCTGAGAATTTTCTTTGTAATAAGTGCCCAGGTGATGCTGGTTTTGCTGGACCTGGAGCCACAATTCAATCCAATTTCCTGCCTAATAAGAATGCATCTGTTTCTAGGAGTAAAGAAAACAAATCAGACTGGGGAACTCACTCTTCAGCACAGTGTTCTCTCTAAGAACTTCCTTTTTAGGAAGATTCCCATTTCAGATCTCCATTGTACCTACCTGCAAATTACAGTTCCTCTAGTAATTTCATCAGATTAGAATACTCGTCCTGCCTATGGGTCTAACTGTTCCTTTAAAAGATTTCAACCAGATCTGGTCCTGCCCAACCAACTTCATATTCTTACCTTCTGAGATAATGTGTCTCCAATCCCTGCATTTCTCTAAGCTTCTGCAGTTTGAATCCTCATGGGCATCCTTCTCTTCAGCCACGCAGTGTTCCTCTTTCCCATGCTTAGTCAGTACCACCCTTCCACCTGCTTTCCATTTCTCCTCTTTGTTAACATTTCAGCCATTGTTGTCTATTTCTATTCTCTTCATTGATAAAGCTTATAATTTTAAGGAAATGTGTCATCTTATTAATTTATAAAATTTATACTTTTAAGGAAATATGTCATCCCGTTGGTACTCCACGGGAGAACAGACATAAATGCATATGCTCAATCTGCTCTGTATTATTAGAAGTCTCCCTTTGCTTTTTATCTTGTTCCTTCCCTTCTTGTTTCCTTAGGCTAGAGGAAAACAAAGCCACAGTCAATGGATGTAGCCAAAGGCATATGGTGTCTCTTTTATGGGAACAGTTCTCTCTTATCCCATGATACATCCATATGTTCAGATTGTGCTCTTACCTTTAGGGACCAATGTGACCTACTTAAGGTTTTGAAAAGAGTTATATGTCTGCTTTCTCAGCTCCTTCGTTTGCTTTGATAGTATTTGGTTTACAGTTTATTATTTGGATTGTCCATATGTTCTTATTTCATTGAGAATAAATTTTTTTCTGTAATTTTTATTTGCAGTTAATATTGGTACATTTCAAGGAATAAAACTGGAGTAGAAATTTATATTCTTCCATCTTTAGTTGAAGTTTCCATTTCTAAGGAGTTTTAATTTCCTGAGTTTTTATTTATATTAACTTGAGGTAAAAGGAAAATTAAGGACTGTGAAATTCTTCAAACCCCTGAAAAAATATTTTCTTCTAATATCTGTGCAATTTTATTTTTTTTCTTTTTTGGTTCATTTTTTAAAAAAAACTTTATGCCAGCAAAATCTAATCTGAATCATTTAGTTAACTACTTGAATATTTAAGTTTACTTATTATTGAATTTAAATGAGATTTTGCTTTACATAGAAATACATCTATGATAGGTAGTAAGTATAAATTTTTTTAAAATTGGTGAGAATAAGCCAATAATGATATAATAAATAATTTTCTAGATTTTCTGGTGTGATGCCTGCTAGTGTTAGATACTGAAAGATACTGTCTGAACCAAACATGCAAAATTGGATCCCATCAAATGTTAGGTTCCCATCTTTGCTTCTTTTGCCATAAGCAGGTCACTAGTAGGAGTATTCAAAAGGAAAATGGAAGTGTATAATAATAAAACACGCTCTTCCTGAAATCCTGAAGTTTAGGAGCTGAGTAGATAGATGCTTAACCGTAGGGGTTTTTTTTTTAACTTAACTTTGTCTAAATTTAATTTGTAGTTCTCACTCTGCTTTGTATTGTTTCCCTCAATATCCAGTGAAGTTCTGTGACGCAAGAAGTCTTACCAATATCAAATGGAATTCAAGCCATGAGAAATAAACAGTTCTTGGTTATTATTTGATCATGAAATATATCAGAACCTGTGTTTTTACTAATAGGGACTTTGCAAGTTAATCAGTAATGGAGTCTAACAAAGAAATAAATCACTACATATTTAGAATGAAAACTAGGGAAATATGTAAAGAATATACAACTTATTATTTGGAGTGAATAGGTTGGGTGCTTTCATATAGCATACATC
Source organism: Carlito syrichta (assembly GCF_000164805.1). NCBI lineage: Eukaryota > Metazoa > Chordata > Mammalia > Primates > Tarsiidae > Carlito > Carlito syrichta. The sequence continues at coordinate 526,363 of NW_007251216.1, forward strand.
ATCATATATCATTTTCCTCTCACCTACTTCGGTTTTCTTTATAGCGTTTTCCTTGACTAGGTCTTAGAGTCTAGTTTGTAACTTCCTGAGGTTTCCAAAACATCTTTTCTTGTCCACCTTCCTACCATCTCAAAATTTTCAAAAATTATACTATTTAAGACAATATCTATATGACACTAGAGGGACTGTATGAAAAATGAATGATTCAGGGAGGCATCTAGTTCGTCAGTCTTCAGGGCGGCCAGCAGTTTATTTAAAAATACAGGCACACCTTGTTTTAATGTACTTTACTTCACTGCACTTCACCAATATTCTGGTTGCCACAAATTGAAGGTTTGTGGCAACCCTGCATCAAGCGAGTCTGTCAGTGCCATTTTTCACCAGCACATGCTCACATCATGTTTCTGTGTCACATTTTGGTCACAATATTTTAAACTTTTTTCATTATTTTTGCATCTGATATGGTGATCTGTGATCAGTAATCTTCGATGTTACTATTGTAATTGTTTGGGGGGGGCTCCATGAATTACGTCCATATAAGATGGCAAGCTTAAGAGATAAATGTTGTGTGCGTTCTGACTGCTCCACTGATAGGTTCTCACCTTGTGTCTCTCCTTCCCCTGGGCCTCCCTGTCCTTAAGCACAGCAATATTGGAGTTAAGTCAATTAACAACCCTAAAATGGGTGAAGTGAAAGCAAGACTTATATATCTCTCACTTTCAATCAAAAGCTAGAGATAGATTAGCTTAGTGAGGGAGGTAATGTCAAAAACTGAGATAGGCCAAAAGCTAGGCTTCTTGCACCAGATAGTTAGCCAAGTTATAAATGTATAGAAAAATTTCCCAAAGGAAATTAAAAGTGCTACTCCACTGAACTCATGAATGATAAGACAGGAAATAGCCTAATTGCTAATATGGAGAAAAATTTTAGTGGTCTGGATAGAATATCAAACCAGCCATAATGTTCTCTTAAGCCAAAGATGAAACCAGAGCAAAGTCCTAAATCTTTTCAATTTTACAAAGGCTGAGAGAGGTGAGAAAGCTGCAGAAGAAAAGTTTGAAGCTGGCAGAAGTTGGTTCATGAGGTTTAAAGAAAGAAGCCATCTCCATGACATAAAAGTATAAAGTGAAGCAGCAAGTGCTGATCCAAGTTATCCAGAAGATCTAGCTAAGATCATGACAAAAGATGGCTATGCTAAACAACAAATTTTCAGTGTAGACAAAACAGCTTTCTACTGGAAGAAGATGCCATCAAGGACTTTCATAGCTAGAGATAAGCAATGCCTGGCTTCAAAGCTTCAAAGGACAGGTAGACTCTCTTGTTAGGGTCTAATGCAGCTGGTGACTTTAAATTGAAGCCAGTGCTCATTTACCATTCCAAAACTCCTAGAGCCCTTAAGACACATGCTAAATCAAATGTGCCTGTGCCCTGTGCTCTGTGCTCTATAAATGGAACGGCAGAGTCTGGATGATAGCACATATGTTTGCAGCATGGTTTAGAGAATAATTTAAGCCTGCTGTGGAGAACTACTACTCAGAAGAACAAAAAAGATTACTTTCAAAATATTATTGCTCATTGACAATGTGCCCAGTCACCCAAGAGCTCTGATGGAGATTTACAAGATGATTATTGCTTTCAAGTCTGATAACACAACATTCATTCTGCAGCACATGGTTCAAGGAGACATTTTGACCTTCAAGTTTTATTATTTAAGAAATAAATTTTGTAATGCTATAGCTGCCATAGTGATTCCTCGGATGGATCTGGACCAAGTAAATTGAAAACCTTCTATAATGGATTCATCATTCTAGATGCCATTAAGAACACCCATGATTCATGAAAACAGATCACAATATCATCATTAACAGAATTTAGACAAATTGATTCCAACCCTCATGGATGACTTTGAGGAATCAAAGACTACAATGGAAGAAGTTGAATGGAGGAAATAGCAGGAGAACTAGAATTAGAAGTGGAGCCTGGAGATGTATATGATTGAATTGCTGTAATCTCAAGATCAAACTTGAACAGTTGAGAAGTTGCTTTTTATGAATGAGCAGACAAATTGATTTCTTGAGATGGAATTCACTCCCGGTGAAGATGCTTTGAACATTATTGAAATGACAACAGGATTTAGAATATTACAAACACTTAGTTAATAAAATAGTGACAGGGTTTGAGAAGACTGACTCCAATTTTGAAAGAAGTTCTACTGTGGGTAAAATGCTATCAAACAACATCACATGCCACAGAGAAATCTTTCACGAAAGGAGGGGTGAATTGGTGGGACAAAATTCTTTGTCCTTTGACTTTAAAGTAAGATTCTTCATCAGCAAAGAGATTACAACTCACTGACAACTCAGATAATCATTAGCGTTTTTTACCAACAAAGTATTTTTAAATTATGGTATATACTTTGTTTTTTTTGTTTTTGTTTTTGTTTTTTTTGAGTTGGCGTCTCACTCTGTCACCCAGACTGGAGTGCAGTGGCTGCTCCCAACCACCGCAGCCTCGCCTACTGGGCTCCGGGGATCCTTCCGCCTCAGCCTTCCAAGTAGCTGGAATTACAGGCATGCACTACCACGCCCGGCTGATTTTTTGTTTAATTGTAGAGATGAGGTCTCGCTGCCCAGGCGGGTCTCGTACCCGCGGGCTCAGGCAATCCACTCACCTCAGCCTCCCAAAGGCGCGGTATTACAGGCTGAGCCACCGAGCCCGGCTTGTACCTTGTTTTTTTAAAATGTAATGCTAATGTACACTTAATATGCAGTAGTATACAGTGTATAGTGTACAGATAATTTTATATGCATTGGGAAACCAAAAAAACTTGTGTGACTTGCTTTACTGTAATATTCACTTTATTGTGGTGGTCTGGAACTGAACTCAAAATGTCTTCAAGGTATGCCTGTATGACCTCAAAAATCTTTCACATTTCTTTCTGTACACAGACCCAAACTTTTTCATTACTAAATTCTAGATGCTGAAAGTCTTGAAACCAAAAAGCAGTGTTATCATTCATTCTGAAATACGTCACGTCTCTCTTATCTATAGTGTCTTCATGTTTTTGTTGTTGTTGTTCCCCCAAATGCATTTTTATCAGGATAGGCACTTCTTAGAACCAAGAGTTTTCTATTTTCCTATTAAACAATAAATTTAACTTTCAAATTAGTATTATTACTAACATCTGCACAATGATTTATAGGTAACAAGCCCCTAGTAAATGTTAGTTTTCTTCTTAAAAACTTATTCATCATTAGTTAAAATTATTAAGCTCCTGTTAAAACAAGAAACTCATTCTGTCTGTGATATTTTGAGTTTTCTGAGATCTTTTTAAGGAAAATAATATGGAAATGTTTGTTTTCTCAAGATCCTTTAAAGGTATACAGTTGTTTTAAAACTTCAAGAAAAATAGAACTACAAAGTGCAATTTTAAGTCTGCATGCCTACAAGTGATGACATAGCTTTGCAACTGATTGTCATGAAAATTTATCTATCTTTAAATATATTCTAATGTATTTTTAAATATATTCTAATCGGTTTTAATAAAAAATTTACCTAATTTAGCAAATGTTCAGGGCATTCAAATTTGCTTATTGATGCACTCAGAATGATGGAAATTACGCTGAGAAATTTTTTTATGTAAAAACAGTTTTCCCGTTAGTATTCAATAAAAAATGCACAAAATGGTAAGAGGAATAATGAAGAGTAGATGCAGATGCAGTTCATTAAAAACCTGAACAGTAAAGAAGACTAGGTATTTTCCAACTAATGATGTCAGGAACTCTTCTATAAATAGAAATACATTTATCAATAGTGTACTTCCATACCTCAGAAGATATTTTATTGCAAAAACTAACCACTCGAGAGTGCTATTTTTTTTAATCATCATAAGACTCTCCAATACAGCAATGATATACTGCATTAAAAATAAGCATTATTCCATCTAAACTTTATTGTTGGAGTAGAGTATATTCTGCTAATTATTGCAAAGTTAATGCAGCTCTCAAGCAATCAAATAAATTATTAAACAGAACGTGGGACTCATGGTGTTGACATAACTGTGATAGGATTAAACCACTCATTCCCAAAATGAAACCACTTTATGTAAAAGTGCTACTGTAGGTACCAAAACTTAGATAACTTGTGCATAATTCAGAAATACATTTGAGATACTTAGAATTTTAAATCTTTTTTTTTTTCTAAAATTAAAAAAAATGTAAAAATCTCTCAAGTAGTGGCATTTGAATATGTTATTGCCAGTCTATGGGAGAGACATCTGTACTCACCATAAAATTTCCAACTCCCTGATAGTTAAGCAGATCCATGTGAGATTCTGGTCAATAGATCTGAGCAAAAGGGAAATACGTGTCACTTATGGATTGAAGCTGTGGAAACCTATATGTGATTTTCCAGTCTTACTCTTGCTCTGCTGCAACAGAAGTGGCATCTTTAATGTCTTAATGCAACCTCCATTTACTTTTTTATTGTGGTAAGAACACTTAACATGAGATCTACCCTCTTAGAAATTTTTTATGTGCACAGTACAGCATTGTTTACTATAGGCACAATGTTGTAAAGATAATCTCAAGAAATTATTTATCTTGCATAGCTAAAACTTTATACCCTTTGAACAACAATTCCCCACTTCCTGCTCCCTGCAGCCCATGGCAACCACCATTCTACTCTTTGCTTCAATAAGTTTAACTATTTTTGATAAGACGTGTAAGTGGAATTAGGAAGTGTTTGTCCTTTTGTGACTGGTTTATTTCATTTAGTGTTCTCGAGGATTTATCCATGATGTCACACATGGCAGAATCGCCTTCTTTTTCAAGGCTAATTAGTATTTCATGGTGTATGTATACGGCATTTCTGCTATCCATTCATCTGTCCATGAATATTTAAGTTGTTAAATCTCCTGACTATTGTGAATAATGCCACAGTGAACATGGAAGTTCATATATCTTTCTAAGATACTGATTTTATTTCCTTTCGATATATATCTGGAAGTGGGATTGCTGGATCATATAGTGGGATTGCTGGGTTAATCACAATTCTGTTTTTAAATTTTAGAAATTTCACATTATTTTCTGTAGTGGCTGCACCATTTTACTTTCTCACCAACAGTGTGCAAGGGTTCCAATTTCTCCACATCTTCACCAACACTTATATTTTGCTTGTTTGATAGTAGACATCTTATCAGGTGTAAGGTAATATCTCATTGAGATTTTGTTTAGTGATTGCTGAGCATCTCTTCATATACTTGTTGGCCATTTGTGTTTTCCTGATGAGATAATGACTATTTATGTTCTATGCCTAATTTTCAGTCTGGCTTGCTTATTTATTTATTTATTTATTTATTTATTTATTTATATTTAGTCATTTATTTAATGCTATTGAGATGTAGAAGTTTCTTTTATATTTTAGATGTTAACTCCTTATCAAATACATGGATTGAAAATATTTTCTTCCATTCTGTAGGTTGCCTTTTTACTCTGTTGATTTGTGTTTGTGGGCAGAATCTTCCGCAGCTTGAGTATCTAGGTGAGCAAAGTCTTCATTAATCTATAAAGGCCATATAGCATGAACAACAAAAATGAAATCTTGGCTGTGCTAAATCACTGGAAAAAATGTGATTTTGGAAGGAAGAGGTGTAGTCTGTATTGCTCAATAATTTTTGTCTTTTCTTCTAAAATACCTAATTCATTGGCATAAAGTTTTGCAAAATATTTTCTTATTATCACCTAAATATCTGTACAATTTGTGATAATGTCATCTTTCTCATTCCTGAGACTGGTGGTAATTTTTGTCTTCACTTAAGAGTAATTATGTTTTTTTGTCTATCTTCTCAAACAACCAGCTTTTGTTTTTATTGTTATTTCTATATTCTTTATTGTTTTCTATTTAGTTAATTTCTACTCTGGTTTATTATTTCCTTTCTTCTGCTTAGTATACATTTATTTTTATTTTATTTTATTTTTTAGTTTCCTAAGGTAGAAACTGAGATATTTGATTTCAGGTCTTTCTTATTTTCTAATATATGAGTTTAATGCAGTAAATTTCCCCTCAAGTATTCTCTTATTGGCACGTTTTATTTGTATTCAGTTCTTTTTTTTTTTTTTTTTTCTTTTCCTTGACCCAAAAGTGTATCAGCCAAAGAATGGCTAGAAAATGACTTTTATTAGCCCTAATAGTACTTTTTACAATGAAATTTACTTTGTTAGATATTAATACAGACCCTCTAGTTTTTATAAGTATATAATTTAGAAGTATATTATTTAGTTTCCAAATTTTTAAGACATTTTAGAAATTTTTTATTATTGATTTCTAAGTTAATTATATTTTTGTTAGTGAGCACACTTTGTAAAACTTGAAACCTTTCAAATGTATTAAGACCATTTGATGGCCCAGAATGTGGTATATCTTGATAAATGTTATGAATTCTGCTGTTGTTGACAGTTCTACAAATGTCAGCTAGGTCAAGAAAATTGACATTTCTCCAGTCATCTATCACCTTAGTGATTTTTTTTGTCTACTTGTTATATCAATTATTGAGAAAAAAGTAATGAAATATTTGCCTTGTGAATTTGTCTTTATCACTTGGCAGTTCATTTTCTCTTTCATATATTTTGAATCTCTATTATTAGGTATATAAACATATTATTTTGTCCTAATTGTTCAAATTGTTAATTCTAGTTATTAGTTCTTCTAATCATTTATTAAGATCTAATTATTAGGGGAAGAATTATTATATCTTTCTAATGTATTGTCCCAGGAGTAATTATGAAATGACCTTCATCAACCCTGGTGGTACTCTTTATACTGAAGTTTATTTTGTTAGACATTAATGTAGTCATTCTACCTTTCCTCTAGCTAAATATCAGATGACATATTTTCTCTACCCTTTTATTTATATGTTTATATTTAAAGTGAGTTTCTTATAGACAGCATACAGTTGGGTCCTGCTTTTTTATCCATTGACAATCTTTGTCTTTTAATTTGAGTTTTTAAACCATTTACACTTTTATTATTTTGATGATTCAATTTATGACTGTCATCTGCTTATTTATTTATATTTGTCTCATCTTTTTTTGTCATTCCCTCTTTCTACCTTCATACATGTTATCCATCGTATCTCCTTGGTTAGCTTAATAGCTATAATAGCTATTAATCTTTGGGTATGCTTTATTATTAAAGTGGTTGCTTTAGAATTTATAAAATCAATATTTAACTTATCACAGTCTACCTTCAAGTGATATTACAGCACCTCATTCATAGTGTAAGAACTTCACAATAGTATACTTTCTTCTTAGTCTCGTAATTGGTATAATATGATTGTCATTGTTTTACATGTGTTATGAACTCCTCACCTATATTATTACTATTTTTAAACAGTCAATATCTTATAAAAAACTTAGATAATAGTAATAATAATAAACTATTTTATTTGCTCATATAATGTTTGTTCTTTAATCCTATTTATGGACCCATATTTCTATCTGCTATTACTTTTCTTCTATATAAAAGACTTCCTTTAACATTTCTTGTAAATCTCTTTTTTCCCCCTTATCTCTAGTATTTGCTCTAGATATAGAATTCTAGTTAGACAGATATTTTCTTTCATTATTTTAAAAATTTTGGTTCATTGTCCTCTCACATTTTTCCCCAATGAGAAATTTTCTGTATTTTTTATATTTGTTTCTCTGTATGAAATACATTCGTTCACTTTGACTACTCTTAAGATTTTTCTTTTATTTGGGGCTTTGAACACTTTGATGATGATGTGACTTACTGTAGTTTTCCTCATATTTCTTGCACTTGAACTCCTTGAATCTGTGGGTTTATAGTTTTCATCAAATGTGGAAAACTTCAATCACTACTTCAAATATTTTTCTACTTTCCCACTTTTATTCATGGACTCCAATTTCATAAACATCAGACTGCTTGAGGTTGTCCAAGTGTTTATTGTTATTGGTTCCTTTTTAATCATTTTTTCCTAATTTGATTAACTGTGAGTAATTTCTATTATACGTCTTTAAGTTTACTAATCTGTTCTTCTGCAATATCTAATCTGCCAGTAATCTCATACAGTATATTTTTCATCTCAGAAATTGTAATTTTCCTTTCTAGAATATTTTGGTCATTTTTATATATCATATCTTTGTTTAACTTCTTGAGCTTATGAAATACAGTTATAATAATAGGTGGGTTTTTTTAGTCCAAACTTAAATCTATTGTATTTTTTTAATTTTTATATTAGATTCAGGGGGTACACATAAGTATTCATTACATGAACATACTATGTAGTGGTAGGGATTGGGTCTCAGGTCCATTCCCAGATAGTGAATATCGTGCCCTGTAGGTAGTTCCTGAACCTTAATCCTTTATTGGTGTCCTACCCCCTTATTGCTCTTCCCGCTGTCTATTATTTTTATCATTGTGACCATTTAGCTCCCACAGATGAGTGAAAACATGTGGTGTTTGGTTTTCTGTTTCCAAGTCACCTTACTTAGAATGATGATTTCCAGCTCCATCCATGTTGAAGAAAAGGACACGATTTCATTCTTTTTTATGGTTTATAATATTCCATGGTGTATATATGCCAGATTTTCATTATACACTGATCAGTTGATGGGCATTTAGGTTGATTAAACGTCTTTGCAACTGTGAATTGTGCCGCAATGAACATATGGGTTCAGGTGTCTTTTTTATATAATGACCTCTGTTCTTTAGAGTAGATAGATACCTAGTAGTAAGAAAGCTGGATCAGATGGTAGATCTACTTTTAGTTCTTTGAGTAATCTCCCTACCACTTTCCATAAAGGTTGTACTAACTTATACTCACACCAAACACTGTATAAATGTTTCCTTTTTTCTACATCCACATCAACAACTATTGTTTTTTGGTTTGCTAATAATGGCCATACTGACTGGTGTAAGATGGCATCTTATTGTGGCTTCAATTTGCATTTCCCTGATGATTAGTAATGTCGAATTTTTTTTTAATATGCTTATTAGCCATTTGCATATCTTCTTTTGAAAGCTGTCTATTCATGTTGTTTGCTCACTTTTTAATGGGGTTATTTGCTTTTTCTTGCTGACTTGTTTGATACTTTGTAAATTCCGAATATTAGTCTTTGTCAGATGCATAGTTTGTGAGTGTCTTCTACCTTTCTATAGGTTACCTGTTTGCTCTGTTGATTATTTCTTTTGCTATGTCCAAACATCCTAGTTTAATTAAGTTCCACTTATTTATTTTTGTTTAAGTTGCATTTGCTTTCAAGTTTTTGTCATAAATTATTTGCCTAGATTAATGTCTATAAGAAAATTTCCTAGGTTTTATTCTAGGATTTTCATGGTTTCAGGTCTGACATTTAAGTTTTTGTCCATATTGGGCTAACTTTTGTATATGGGGAGACATAGGGATCAAATGATATTTTTTGGCATGTAGTTACTCAATTTTCCCAGCGTCATTTGTTGAATAGGGTGTCATTTTCCCAGTGTATGTTTTTGTCTACTTTGTCAAAGATCAGTTGATTGTAGGAATTTGGGTTCATTTCTGGATTCTCTATTCTGTTCCATTGGGCCGTGTGTCTGCTCTTGTACCATTACCATTCTGTTTTGGTTACTTCAGCCTTGTTGAAGTCTTGACTGTAATATGAAGTCAGGTAATGTGATGCCTCCAGCTTTGTTCTTTTTTGCCTAGGATTGCTTTGACTATTATGGCTCTTTTTTGTGTCCACATAAATTTTAAAATTGCTTTTTCTATATCTGTGAAAAATGACATTGGGAGTTTGATGGAGATTGCATTAAATCTGAACATTACTTTGGGATTTAATATGGTCATTTTAATAATGTTGATTCTTCCAATCCATGAGCATGAGATGTTTCTCCATTTGTTTGTGTCCTCTGACATTTCTTTCATCAGTGTTTTGTAGTTCTCCTTGTAGAGATTTTTCACCTCCTTGATTAAGTAAATTCCCAGATATTTTAGGTTGTTGGTAACTATCATAAACAGAATTGAATTCTTGATTTGATTCTCAGCTTGGTCACTATTGGTGTAGGGCAGTGCTACTGATTTGTGTGTATTGATTTTGTATTGTGAAACTTTACCAAATTCATTTATCAAGTCCAAAAGTTTTTTGCTGGAATTTTTAGGGTTCTCTAGGTATAAGATAATATCATTGGCATACAGAGATAGATTGACTTCTTCTTTTCCAGTTTGGATACGCTTTATTTCTTTTTCTTGTTTGAATATTGAATAGTAGCAGTAAAAGTGGACATTCTTGCCTTGTTCCAGTTATAAGGGTTAGTATGTTCAACTTTTCTCCATTCAGGATGACATTGGCTGTGGGTTTGTCATATATAGCTTTTACTATTAAGAGGAAAGTTCCCTCTATGTGCACTTTGCTAAGAGTTTTTATCATAAAGGGATGATGAATTTTAGCAAATGCTTCTTCTGCAGTTGTTAAAAATGGTCATATGATTTTTTGTTTTAATTCTGTTTATGTAGTGGATCATGTTTATTGACTTGTGTATGTTGAACCACCCTTGCATCCCTGGGATAAAACCTACTTGGTCATGGTGTATTTTTTTAAATGTGTTGTTGAATTCAATTTGCTAATATTTTGTTGAGGATTTTAGTGTCTATGTTCATAAGGGATATTGGTCTGTAGTTTTCTTTTTTGTTGTTGTTGTGTATTTTCCTTGCTTTAGTATCAGAGTGATCCTATCTCCATAGAATGAGTTAGAAAGGATTCCCTTTTCTTTTATCTTGTGGAATAGCTTTGCTAAAATTGGTGCCAGTTCTTCTTTGAAGGTCTGGTAAAATTCAACTGTGAGTTCATCAGGTCCTGGACTTTATTTTTTGGGAGACTTCTAATTACCGTGTCAGTCTTGCTACTTGTTGGTTTGTTCAGGGTTTCTAGTTCTTCCTGATTCAGGGTTGGGGGTGTGTATGTTTCCAAGAATTTATTCATATTCTCTAGATTGTCTAGTTTGGTTGCATCAAATTGTTCATAATTGTCTTGTATGATCTTTTGAATTTCCATCGTATCAGTTGCAATGTCTCTTTTTTCATTCCCGATTAAACTAGAGTATTCTCTCTTCATTTCTTAATTAATCTATCTAGTGGTCTATTAATTGTATTTATCTTTTCAAAAACCACTGTTTGTTTCAGTGATCCTTTGTATTTTCTTTTTATTTCAATTGCACTTAGGTCTGCTCTGATCTTTGTTATCTATTTTCTTCTGCTACCTGTGGGTGTGATTTGGTCATGCTTTTCTAGTTCCTTGAGGTGTGATGTTAGGTGGTCAATATGTGATCTTTCAGTCTTATTAAGTAGGCCTTAAGCACTATAAATTTTTCTCTGAGCACAGCTTTGGCTGTGTCCCAGAGGTTTTGATAACCTGCCTCATTGTTGTCATTTGTTTCAAGGAATTTTTTAACTTCCATCTTTATGTTATTGCTGACCCAAGGATCATTCAGGAGTAAATTGTTTAACTTCCATATCTTTGACTTCATTCATTCTTCTTGGATTTAATTTTTAGTTTTATTTCAGTGTGGTCTGAGATGGTGCTTGATATAATTTTGATTTTTTTGAATTTATTGAGACTTGATTTGTGGTCTATATGGTCTCTCTTGGAGAATGTACCATGTACTGATGAGAAAAATGTATATTCTGTAGTTTTCAGATGGAATGTTCTATAGCTGTCTGTTAGTTTCATTTATCCTGTTTAACTCCAATATTTCTTTGTTGACTTTCTGTCTTGATGATCTGTCTATTGCAGTCAGTGGAGAGTTGAAGTCTCCCATTATTGTTGTAATGCTGTCTATCTCTCTTTTTTAGGTCTAGTAGAATTTGTTTTATAAAGCTATGGGCTCTGGTGTTAGTTATATATATATTTAAAATTCTTACATCTTCTCGATGAATTGATCTCTTTATCATTATATAGTAGCTATCTTTGTCTTTGGTACTATTGTTAGCTTCAAGTCTGTTTTATCTGATATGAGAATGTCACTCCTGCACATTTCTATTTGCATGAAATATTTTTCCGTATCCCTTTACCTTGAGTCTATAAGAGTCTTTATGAGTTAATTGGATCTCTTGAAGGCAGCAGATATTTGTTTTGCTTTTTTATTCATTCTTCCAGTCTATATCTTTTTAGTGGGGCATCGAGGCCATTTATTGAGGCCATTAATATATGCTATGTAAGATACTATTTTTTCATCATACTGCTTGTTATCTGGTTGCTTTATTATTTTCTCTATTGTGTTGGTGTTCCATACAGCCTGTGAATGGTATGATTTCCAGGGTTTTTCTGCTGATGTATTTTAATCTTTTGTTTCAGAATTTGGGACTCCTTTTAATACTTCTTGCAGAGCTAGTCTAGTGGGGACAAGTTCCCTCAGTGTTTGCTTGTATGCAAAGGACTTCATTTATCCTTCATTTATTAAACTTAGTTTTGTGGGATACAAAGTCATTGGTTGACAGTTATTCTGTTTGAGAAGACTGAAGGCGAGGCCCCACTTCTTTCTGGCTGGTAGGTTTTCTTCTGAAAAGTCTGCTGTTAGTCTGATAGGCTTACCATTGTAAGTTATTTGATGGCTTTGTCTCATTTCTCTTAAATTTCTTTCTTTCACATTAACTTTGCACAGTCGGATAACTATATTCCTTAGAGTTGACCTTTTTGCAACGAATCTTCTGGGGGGGGGTCTTTGGGCTTCTTGTGCCTGGATGTCTCAAAGAGTTTTTCCAAATTTGTTACTTTCTCTTCTTCCTCAGGAACACCTGTGATTACTGGGTTTGGATGTTCTTTTTACAATCACACATTTCTTGGAAACTGTACCATTCTCTTGATTGTTTTTTCTTTATTGTTGTCTGATTGGGTTAATTCAATAGCCTTGTCTTTAAGTTCCGAGATTCTTTATTCTGTCTGTTCTAGTCTACTGTTAAAACTTTCCACTGCATTTTGTACCTCCCTAAATGCTTCTTTCATTTCCAGAATTTCAGCTTGTTTTTTGTATTAAGGTGTCTATATCTTTGGTGAATTTTTTTTATCCATGCCCTGAATAGTTTTTAAAATTTCTTTATATTGAACTTTCTCCTAAAGTTCATTGACCAATTTTATCATTAACCTTTTGAATTTTATGTCTCGTATTTCAACAGTTTTATTTTGGTTAGTCTTCATTGCTGAACACTTTGTGTGGTTTTTTAGGGATGTTGGAGAACTCTGGTTTTTCATATTGTCAGAATTATTTTTCTGATTCCTTTTTGTTTGGGTAGACAGTTTCTTCTTACTTGAGGCTGACAGGCAGTTGACGTAGGCACTGTAGGATTTCCTTGGTTATATGTAGCCTTGGTGTGCTGAGTTTCTCAACTGCCAGATGCGGCAACCCTGTGTTGTGTATCCTCACTGGCTCATGGCATTCTGAGTGGCTAAAGTGGCTTGGAAAGTGTTGATAGCTGTCACTTGGGATTTGGCCTTCCCCAAAGCTCAGGTATTTTATCTGTTGTGGTTGGCTGTAACTGTTGACTTATGACCAGTAGGTGGCACTTGTGGGAGAATGCCAGCAATTATATAATGGTAGCTATAGGGTTTCTCTTTGGTGAGTATTCCTCCAAGGAAGTGCCCCAGTCAACCTAGGCCGAAAGGAGGGCTCTGGGAATTTTCTAGCTTTTCTGTCTGTTTTGAGCCTTCTGGGGTAGTGCAGGGGAAAGTAAAGCTCCCCACAAGTGTGTACCAGTGGAGATTAGGAGGGTGTCCCCGTCTACTGGGATAACACTGTTGTGTACACAGAAGACCCAGAAGAGTTCACAAGGGAAGTGAGAGGTTGCTTTGGTGATGGATTCCACCCAGCTCCTGCCTTGGCCTCAGGTAATCAGCAATTTAAATGTCAAGGTGCAGCTGGCCTCAGGGACGCAGGTATTCTCAGGCAACCCATCTAGCAAGGAACTGTCTACAGGCTCAGAGTTTTGCCCTTGGTATCTATTTGCTCCCAATCTGGCTGAAAAGCAGCCCCTCCACCCTTCAAGGGTTGAGTTTCTGGGAAATAATAACTGGCATTGCTCAAGGCTTTTTTCCTGCACCACCCCATGGGAGAGCACAGCTGTGTGAAAGGTAGTTTCCTGTGAAGGACTGGGATTCCACAAGACTCAGGGAGCCCTACAATTTAACAGCAGTATCACAGAACTACTGAATTCTCTCACTTACCTTCCCCACTGTGTTCAGAGGCTGTGGTGGACTGTAGTAGTGCAGGAAAGAGTCTGGCCAATTCTTGCCCAGGTTGGAGGATAATTTCCTTCTTTGCTCTAAGTGGTTATTTAGAGACTCATGGGGCATGCTGCTGGATCCATTCCTCTCTGAGTGCTGAGAAAACTCTATCTTGGTATATGCTCTATAGTAGGAACTCATTCTAGCTGCCTCTTGTCAGCCATCTTAATACAGAATTTAATAACTGTTTTAACATCCTTGCCTGCTAACCTTAACATCTGTTTCAGTTTTGTTTTAGTTATTACCAACTGATTTTGCTCCTCATCATGGATCATATTTTCCTGATTCTTTTAATGCCTTGTAAGTTTTTATTAGATGCTAGAGCTTGTGAACTTAACCAAGTCCTGATGGACTCTATGTATGTTTTTATTCCTATCATCATTGTATTCCTATAATTATAGTTGAGCCTAATATTGGAAAATATTTTTTTGTACTTGGAAATGGTTTGACTGATCTCTTCAGTTTTACATTAACATTTTGTTAGGTGAAAATGGAGCAATGACAATCTAGAGCTAATCATTTCCCACTACTGATGTCAAGAACCTTCGCTACACAATACCAGTGCCCCATCAGATGTTTTCCAATGTGGCTCACAGTAACAGGCATTATTCCAAGCACTGTTTGTACACCCAGATCCTGTTTCCTTTACTTCTTTTGGATGTTTTTATTCCCAGTTTAATGTAGTTTCCTTACACATGTCCTAATAAGTACTCTGATGAATTCTTGAAGGGGACCTTTTGCAGACCTACATTGTTCTTGCTCATGTAACTATTTTTAAATCCAGTGCTCTATTCTGCAAACTCTAACCTCTTTGTTGTTTCTATGCTCTCAGCTCCATCTCAACTGAGGGACTGCACCCAGGTTTTTCCCAGGGTTCCCCTTCCTTCAGCCTGGAAACTCTCTAAAGGCAGTAAGCTGGAAGTAACAGTAGGGCTCTCTTTACTTGTTTCCCATTTCTCAGGGATCATTATCTTTAATTGTCTGATGCTTATATCTTGAAAATCATTGTCATACAATTTGTCCAGTTTTTTGGTTGTTTTAAGTGTGGAGAAAAATGGTAAATCTGGTCCCTGTTACTCATTCTATCTTGATCTTGGCCAGAAGTGGAAGTTGAAATTGCTAAAATATCTACTCTATCCTAACTAACGTGTATATTACCCCCAAATTAGAAAGACTATGAGCAAAGTGTATTTCAGTTTGAAATAAAAATGAAATCTGCTGGACCAGTGGACTCATACCAGTAATCACAGCACTTTGGGAGATGGAGGTGAGAGGATTGCTTTAGCCCAGGGATTCAAGACCAGCCTGGGGAATGTGGAGAGACGTTGTCTCCACCGTAAATCAAAAGAATTAGCCGGATGTGGTGGTACGCGCCTGTGGTTCCAGTTATTTGGAAGTCTGAAGTGGAAGGATCAACTGAGTCCAGCAGGTCGAGGCTGTGGTGGCTGTGAGCACGCCACTGTGCTCCAGCCTGGGCAACAGTGAGATCTGACTGGGAAAAAAAAAAAGCCGGACACAGTGGCTCAAGCCTGTAATCTCAGCACTTTGGGAGGCCGAGGTGAGAGGATTGCCTTGAGTCCAAGGATTCGAGACCAACCTGGTCAACTTGGTGAGACCTCATCTCTATGATAGATCAGAAAAGTAGCCAGGTGTGGTGATGCGTGCCTGTAGTTCTAGCTACTTGGAAGGCTGAGGCAGAAGGATCACCTGAGCCCAGCAGGTCAAGGCTGTGGTGGCTGTGAGTGTGCCACCGCACTCCAGCTTGAGTGACAGAGTGAAACTCTGACTCAAAAAAAAAAAAAATCCACAGTAATTTAAGACATTACGACTTCTGGACTTGGTATAAAAAGATGTCACATTTTCTGTTAGTAGTTAGAGAGAGGACCTGTTTTAAATACTGAGAAGTCTACACGATGTACTTCTGTAATGTGGAATTGGTTGCCTTCAGCCCCAAAAAACAGATTTGTTTAGCCTTCATGTGTGCTTGTCTAGTTTTAAATTTGAATGATAGAAACCCATTTATAGTATTATTTGGGTTGAAAGTATCAGGTTGGGAACATAGTATGACTAATTCAGATTAAATGTTGTAAAAGATGTACCACATGTTAATTGATCTGAAAACTCACAACACAAACTGAATGCACAGCTTTAGCTGTGGTATTCCTGCATGATCTTACAATTAATGAAAATGTAGCCTAGAAAATGCTGTCTTCCAATATTGTGTCTTCCAATATTGTGCAGAAATTGCTATGAATTTTGTCTTTATTCCAAACCAAGTAATAGGTAGATAAGAAATTTAGACAAGATTTCAAGTAATACAGCTCAAATTGAGATTTGAGAATTTATATACTGTGTACAACTACAGTCTTTCTTGAATGGAATTATATTTGTTATTTACTCTTAACCATCAAACTCTTTGAATTCTGCTTTCTGTTTAAGAAATATTTACTATATTAAAGTCGATTTTTTACAATGGTAAAATGCATTTATAGTCTCACTACCCTAAGACAATCACTTTTAAATGATTTTATCTTCCAGTTCTTATCTGTGTATGGGAGGGAACCCAAAAAGCTGAAATTATTTCTTGGAGGGCAGGCCCCTTGTAGGACAGGCTTCCTCTGCTAGGTAAGTGTTTTAGGAACCCATCAGCACCAGTGTACCACC
The DNA here is from genome assembly GCF_000164805.1 of Carlito syrichta. Lineage (NCBI taxonomy): Eukaryota > Metazoa > Chordata > Mammalia > Primates > Tarsiidae > Carlito > Carlito syrichta. The sequence continues at coordinate 543,297 of NW_007251216.1, forward strand.
TAGCATTGTTGTGAGAGGCTGCATTCAGCTTCAGTGAATTTTGTTTGGAGATTCAACGCTTTTGCTTATTTCATCATGGGTGATTTGCAAGCACACCTGCCTACACCATGCTGAGTGTTCAGTAATTTTTGACCCAAATGGCGTGACCCCATGCCCAACACTCCCTATTCGTTCGTGACTTTTTTGTTTTGTTTTGTTTCCCTGGATGAAAAAAGTCTTCAAAGGGAAATATTTTGCAGATGTGGAATAGGTGAAACAAAAAACAGCAGAAGCACTAAAAGGCATAAAAATGGATGAACTCAAAAACTGTTTTGAGCAGTGGAGAAAGTGTCTCAATAGGTATATTGCATCAAATGGAGAGTACTCTGGGGGTGGCTGAAGTTTAAACAAAGAAGAATAAATACGTAATTTTTTATAAATAGATTCTGGTTTGGAGGGTATCCCCCCAATATGTGTGAACAGTTTAAGTCAAAAGGCACGTAGAATAGTGTTGAAAAGCCATACTCTCTTAGATTTCAAATCCTTGTTCTGTCACTGCCTAGCTCTTTGATCCTTAGCAAGTTATTTATATCTCTGTGCCTAATATAATGTGAAGAATAATATTACTTACCTTGTGAGGAAGTTTTGAGGATCCAATGAAAAATATTTCTAAAGTATTTAAAACAGCAACTGGCACATAACAAACACTCACCAAATATTGTGTTCAGTTGTAGACATTAGGGTTCTCCAGAGAAACAGAAATAATTCAGTATATGTAGGTAGTTAGGTAAGTAGGTAGGTAGGAAGGTAGATGAATAGATAATGGATAGATAGATAGACAGACAGTACACATATATTACCCCATGCTTGGAAAGACTATAAGCAAAGTGTCTTTTAATTGTGTGGAGTGTGTGTGTGTGTGTGTGTGTGTGTGTGTGTGTGTGTGTGTGTGTGTGTGTAGAAAGAGAGAAGGATGATGGTGATGAAGAGGAGGAGGAGGAATTGATATAGAGAGGCAGGCTGAGTAGTCCCTTGATCTGCTGTCTGCAAGCTCGAGACACAGGAAAGCCAGTGCTATAATGCAGTCTTAGTCTGAATGCCTGAGAACCATGGGGGTAATTGATGTAAATTTCAGCCCAAGGTTATAGGAAGATGAATGATAGGCCTCATATCAATCAGTGAGGCAGAAAAGAGGAAGGTAAGTCTTCCTTCCTCTGCATTTTGTGCTATCCAGACCCTCAATAGATTGGGTGATGCCCACTACGTTGAAAAAGGCAGTCATTTACCAAGTGTATGGATTCAAGTGCAAATCTCCACCCTTTGGAAACACACTCAAAGAGCGAGTTATAAATAATGCTTATTCTGGGCAGCTTGTGGCCCAGTCAAGATGATACAAAATTAACCATCACAGCATTTACATGTTTCTATACATTTTAATAATTATTTATTTTATCACTATATTTCATTATCCTAAAAGTCTATAATTTACTGAATCAACCTATAATTTGTATTCAAGTTATATCTAAATGTCATTATAGATAATGCTACAAAGAACACTTTCACATATGTATATCTGCATCCATTGAGTTATGTATCAGACTGAGGTTATTGTATAAAAGAATGTATATTGTTTTCTAAAAGGACTGTACCAATATGCAGTGCACTTTCATACAGTTCTTTCTTATCAATTCTTTTAAAGAAAGAATTGATATTGTCTTCAGTGATCAACTTAAACATATAGTGGATTGAAAAATCTCTACAAAATCTTGCATTATTGAATATTTATACCATAAATTGGTAAACTTACTTTCCACTTATGTATAATAATATTTCTCAGTGGAAAGAAAACCTGATGTGATGAAAGGAATATCCTAATGCTGTGTTCATTAATCTAGAAACAGCATAAGTAAGAGTCGAATATAAAAAGAATTAGATATACTTTCTCAGATGTGAAGAACTAATATATAGTGAAAGTTATATGTAACAAGAACTTAATTATATATTAATTAAGATAGATCTTTTAAGCAGAAGTTTAATTTTTGCAAAAACTGAGAGAAAATGGGAACTGTCTTAGAACCATAAAACTAGGAATGGAGTAGGACAGGTCTCCTCTCTACCAATCTAGGCTTATCTTTCATCATTCTTCTAAATGTACCTACTACCAGTGTTTTCTAGACATTTTTGATGGTGAACTACAATCATTCATTTTTATATCATGCCCCAACTTACACATTTTTATATTCACAAGTAAAAATTTTTAATACATATTTTTTATTTTAAAATTGTGGGGTACAGTTAAGGGTTAGGTATACAAAAATGCATTGTGCAGGTTTGTTGATGAGGTGTGCCCCCCACAAGTAAAAATTTTACATAAATCATACTCTTGCTAGAGGTAATGCTCTTTCATATTTTGTACAGTAGTATATTCTTTTCTATCCTATCCTTTCCTATCTTACCTATTCCATTTTATTCTTTTTTTTAATGTTACTCTGATTCTCTGATTTGATTCCATGACCCACCAGTAAATCTCTGCATCCATTTTGAAAGCCTTCCTACACTCCAGAAAAACTGGACAACTTAATCTTTTCCAGACCCAAGCATCATGATCAATCATCTCTGGATGCTCAAATGTTTCCTATGTTATGAATATCCTTACTATTACTTTTCTCCACATGCCAGTCGACCCCCATCATCTTATATTGTCTCCTTTTTATTCTATCTTTCTTACTCGTACTTCAAGAGCCACTGACCTTAAGCATTTAGTTCATATTTATTTCTCTCTTTCTCTCTCTCTCTCTCTCTCTCTCTCTCTCTCTCTCTCTCTCTCTCTCTCATTCTTTTTATTCATCCAAATCAGATCTCTCCAGTTGTACCTCCCTGGCAATTTATTTATTCCTATATACACGGTTCCTTAGATGACAAATATTTTCACACATGCTCTTGCTAGTACCTTGTACTAACTTTTATTTTTATTTTTGTTCCAATTATTGCAGCATGATAAGCCATCTCAAAACTTAGTGACTTAAAGCAATGAAATTTTTTGTCTCACAAATTTACAATGTGACAGGACTTAGTAAAGATAACCCACCCTTGCTTCATTCAGAATCAGCTGAGATGGCTTAAAGACTGAGTGTGAGTAATTTGATGCTCACTCATATGTTGGGCAGTTGTTGCTGAGACTTTAGCCAGGAATGGAGCCCAAAACACTTACAACCTTTGAGAGATTTGGATTTTCTCACAACATGGTGGTTGGTCTAAGGGCAACTTAAGAGAGAAGAGAGCAAGTCAGGTGGAATCCTCATTACTTTTTTATGACCTCGAAAGTCACACACTGTCACTTCTGCTGCATTCTATACTTTTAAGCAGTCATGAAAGCCCACTTGTAGTCAAGGGGAGGGAAAATAGACTACACTTATAAACAGGGGAATGTAAATTTCTAGAAGAACATGCAAGGACACTATTTCTGTGGCCATTTTTAAAAAACACAATCTACCACATTTATACTACAACAGTACTGCCAATACTACAAAATAGTAGTAATGACATATTTTTAAATTACATTACCAATACTAGTTCTGTGATACCTTAAGCATTCTTCTGATGTCAGCTGTCTCACTTTAATGTACTTCTTAATGTTCATGCCCAACTTTATCACTCAATTCAAGTCCTATGAGAATAGAATTTGTGTCTCAGCCATTTTCTTTCTTTCTTTTTTTTTTTGAGTCAGAGTCTCACTCTATTGTCCAGGCTGGAGTGCAGTGGCATGCTCATGGTCACCCCAGCATCCCCCTAGGCTCAGGCGCTCCTTCCACCTCAGCCTTCCAAGTAACTGGAACTACAGGCATGCGCTACCACGCTCAGCTATTTTTTTTAATTGTATAGACAAGGTCTTGCCAAGTTGTCCGGGCTGGTCTCAAGCCCGTAGGCTCAGGCAATCCACTCAACTTGGCCTCCCAAAGTGCTAGGATTACAGGCTGAGTCACCGAGCCCTGCCATTTTATTTCTTAACCACGAATAGATTTGTCACAGAACAGTCACTTAATAATGTTTATAGTATGAATGAGAAGTTTTCATTATCACAACAAAAAAGATAGAAAAACAATTCTAATTCATTAGTAAACTTCTAGTAAATAGCTATCTATCCATAGTAAAATGGAAAAGATTATGTAAAAATAGGAAACATTTAAGGGTTTTAAAATTATAACTCCTTTTACGTACTGAATTAGGAGGTAAACATTTTTCTCACAGGAAATGTCAGAAAAAAATCACAAATTCAGATGATACTACGAGATTTAGCTTCTGTTCCTGCAACTCATTTTGGCAGACAGCATTCAAAATTGAAAAAAGATTCTAACTTAGACCCACATAATGTTTGATGTAATCACGTAAGCAGTCAGTGTTTTCCGGGGAGATTTATTTCATAGTTCTTAGTCAATTCAATACATGCCCCAAATCCACTTTTTTTTAGTGGAATATTTTCACATACAAGCACTTTGGACAAGCTATACATGACTTAGTTCTACCTCTCTATCAGTGCATTTTATGGACTTTATAGTATATGCTTTACACTCTGGTTTCAATTTTTCAATGACTATCATGATATTAACCTAAATTAATATAATCATCTTGTATTCAACTAGAATCTTTCCTGTAGGGATATCTTAGAATATTCAGCTTAATGGACTTCTTTCTGAGATGTATAGTACAGGAACAATTTTAATTATATTCTAACAAGAACACTGAAGTGTATAAAGATTACTTCCTGATCAAAATCTCATCTAAACTCAGAGATAAATCTGGCACTTGCATGTAGGTAAATTTCTCAAAAATGGTTTTACCCACAAAGCAGGATTGTTAACTTTTTAAAAAATCCAGATCATTGTGAAACACTGAAGAAAACTAAGGAGCTCACATTAAGATTAAATGCAAACAAACACATGTCCACAGTCATATAGTCTACTCTTTTTGCATACAACTGTCAAAATTGTCACAAATTCCCAGAAGAATGTTCATTATTCAGAAGTTAACGGGGGAAACTTATTTGTTCTGAAGGGTATATTTTATTTTTTACATTGTCATCATCATCAATCATTCTCAGCCTCATCACAATTATCGTATGTTGTTTCTATAGTAGATGAGAATTCAATTTTAAATAATTTTTGTGCATATATAATATATTAATATACACACATTCACACACAGTCATGAGTTACTTAACAAGAAAATGTTCTGAGAGTTGTGTCACTAAGCATTTTGTTGTGTGAACATCACAAAGCATACTTGCACCTACCTAAATGATACAGGCTGCTGCACACCTAGATGTATGTGTGTGTGTGTGTGTGTGTGTGTGTGTGTGTGTGTGTGTGTGTGTGCACATGAATGTGTGTGGTATATATTTATTCTACAGTTAATTTAGCAAATATTTAGTCCTGAGTATCTACTTTGTGCCAGGTATTCTTTTAGAAGCTAAGTGTAAAAGAAATTAAAGGTGCTCTGGAGGCGCTCATATCTTTTGGTGTTAATAGACTGACAATAATTAATTACAAAGTAATTGGAGTACTAAGCCAAAAGAACTGTAACAAAGCTAGATAAGAAAATGTTGCAACAGCACAGCCCAGGGGACAATTAATTCTTTCTTGGGGGGAATCTGTTGTAAAAACATGCATTACAATAAACAGAGAATATCAATATTTTATCATTGAAATAAATACAAATTATCTTAGCACTACCACATCTATTTTCATCGTCTCTTTTCTGGATTTATTTCTATCCAGTTTATTCCATTTTTTTTCGAATCCATGCATACATCTATCCTCCCTGACCTACCCCCTTCCATACTTGACAACCAAGATTAAAATATTTTGCTTTAGCATAATCAGGGACTAAATGTTATTTTGTCTCTATGCTAAACAATGTCCTTGAATATACAGTGAATTTTCTACTCTTTGTGGAACTTTATGCTAACTTTAAGTATTGGTATATTATGTTGGTATGTTATATAATATCTCTATCCTGTTTTTTCTCTTTTCTATCTTGGGCAAATTTATAAAGATTATTGTAATATATTCATATGCTAATGAGCCTATTTTTATTTTGTGCAGATTGTCTTTGACATTTATCTCCTTAATACTCTTCTATTCTCCTGTTTTCTGCAAACTGATCTCTGGTCAAATATTCTTCCAAGATTTAAAAAAGATCTTAGAGAGGTGGAAGAGTCACTTTGCAATCAAAAGAAATGGAAAAATCCCCGGTCTTCCTTTCTTTGAACATGGGCTAGCTTCAGTCATTCAACAAATAATTTCAGAGTGCAGAACTAGCCATATCATTTGCAGGGTTCAGTGTCAAATACATGACAACATGGAAATGTTTTTGTCCAATGATGATATAATAATTATTGTTGACTAAGTAGCCTAGGTAGTGCCCAACATTAGTCATGCATCCTTCAATTCTGTATAATATACCTCTGTGAATGATAAACACAGTGTCATAGAGTCACCTATGCTGATATCAACCCCAACTAGATTCAGGAGCCACTGCTCCCAATTGCCCTTTGGGCTAGGAGTGATAAAGTCTTCCCACATACTATCCCTGAAGCAATGAGCTATTATGAGAACTGTGGTTGCCCTATATCCTGCCCATACTTATTTTCTAGAAGTGGCACTTAAGTTTCAAAACAAGAACTAAATAAAAACATGGGCAAAGGGTATCATGCCGCAATATCTCCCATTTAAAAGAAAATTCCCTTGACCTTCACCCCTCTACAATGATCACATAGTATTCTTTTGCTTTCATTTATGTCAGAACTCCTTAAAATTTTCCCTTCCAAATTCACTTTGATCGGGTTTTTGCTCCCATTGCTCCACTGACATTATTGACGAGGTCACCACTGAACTCAGTCTAGCCAAATTCAATTTTTTGACACATTGACCATTCCATTCTTCACTTGGCCTCCAGGATCCAGAGTCTCTTAAGTTTTGTTTATATTAACCAGACTACTACTTCTCATTCTCTATTTATGGTTTTCCCTCATTTTCCCAACTCTTAAAAGCCAGCCCTCTCTCTAAGCTACTCACTCTCTAGGAGATCTCATATGATCCCATAGCTTCAAATGGCATCTATAATCTGACATCTCCTAGATTTACAACTCTTTGCCTTACCTCTCCTTCCTCCACTTTTCTAAATATAATTTCTTAATAAACATTATATTTCGATGTATAAAAAGCGTCACTAAATTAACTTCTCCAAAAGCAAAATATTTTTTTTTCCCTGAAAACTTGATTCTCTTCTTATGCAGTTGCTTCATCATTTTCTTCTTTGCTTTGGCCAAAAATTTGTCTTTCTTGAGTCCTCTGTTTTCATCCTTCTCATCAAATGCCTATATAAACCCTGTCATCTGTACCTTCATACCTATATATATATATGAATTCGACCACTTCTCCCTACCTGCACTGCTCCACACTAGTGACACTGCAATCATTGCTCACCTGAAACCCTGTAATGTCCTCCTCAATAATGTCCTGCATCTCATTCCCACCCACCCTCTGTTCTCCCTGTGGAAGGTAGAATGATCTTTCAGATATCATTTAGAACCTGCAACTTTCCTGCTTCAAACTCACCAGGGACTTGCCAAACAAAGCAATCTAAATTCTTTACTGTATCATTTAGGGCCTCTGTAGGAAAGAGAATATTCGAACCAGGGTTTTTGAGGAGATTTTTATAAAGGAACTGTTTACAAAATACAAACAGAATGTGAAGGAAATCACAGCTTATAGATTATGATCCCAGGACTAGTAAGTAGGAAGACTGTATAATTGCTTGTTCTGGGGGTCAAAAAAAGGAGGAGTTGGAAATCTTTTTTTTTTTTTTTTTTAAGAAAAGAGGGGGGGTTGCATGGAGAGGGCTACCTGACAGGATTTGTCACCTTGAGTCAAGGACAGACAGCCACAGCAACTCCTCAAGCAGAGAGTCAGTGCAATAATTTCCCAACTACCCTCTCCCTCCCACAGATTTCCTGCCTGTGGCTTTGCATTTCCTGCCAGGGAGCCTGTGGATGCAATTGACACAGATCAGCCTTCAGGCAGAGAGCAGGTGGAGAAGGTCGGAGGAACACAGAGAATATTAAGGACACTAGTCAAGGCCAAAAAGCCCCTTCCTTCCCTACCAGGTTGTGTCTCTTAATGTTCTCCCCTGACACTGTTCCAGCCATATAGGCCTGACAGGTGTTCAGAAAACTCAGTTCTGCCTTAAGACCTTTATACTTGTACATCTCTCTGCCTGCAACCTGAATCTTCCCATGGTTGTTTCCATGCCATCATTCCAGTCTCTTCTCGGGGTCTTTTTTCCTAGAAAGGCCTGTTCTACCAACCTTATCAACCAACGACAGGCCTGCACAAACCCAGTCGCTCTGGTGTCCCTGGCCTCTGCATTGTCTTCATACACTCTTCATGATCTAGGAAACGCACATTTATTTGTGTACTTTTAAATTTACTTATTTTCCTAACTTATTTATTATCTGTCTCCCTAACCAGAATTTAATTTTCAAGAATGAAGGCACTTGCCTGCCAGTGTATTACTGGGTCCTAGGGTCTTGAAGTGTCGACTCAATGAGGTTTTGCTGAATAAATGAACTTCAGGTCAGGCAGTAAAAATAGAATGAGGGTGAAGAGGGAAGAGTGTTGAGAAATGCAGCTGGATAAATATAAAGTTTCAGGACTAAGCAAGTCAAGACCTCATCCCCAGGGCTGAGTGAAGCTGTTGAAGGGTATAAGTGGAGCTTCATATCCAGGGGTTGAGAGATCACATGGGTTGCAGTGTGAGGAATGGATCAGAAGAAAGCCAGATTAAAGATATGAGACCTCGTTAGAATCTTACAGAAATCCAAAGACAGAGGAATAGAAAGATCAGGACAGGTTCCAGCTCCCTTTTTTATGTTGATTCATTCTGTTTCTGATTTTAAAGTTAAAGTTTATGAAATCAATATAGTAGCAAAAAATAAAATAAAATAAGCTTAAAAAGTATATGTTGTGAACAAACTCCATTCTAGTCCTCATGATTTTCAACTCCTGATGTTCTTGTCCTCATGTAACCCCTCTCTGGAAGCGTGCGTGGGATCTGCTACTTGTTTCAAAACCTCAGAATACCACACAAGTGGTGGTATGCCACTTCTGAAATTATATTATCTTGCAAAGGCTCTCTTTACATTGCTGGCTTTGATAATGAAGTAGCCATGTTTGGGAAGGCTGCAGAGCAAGGAACTGGGGGTACCCTCCAGCCAATAGCCATTACTAAACAGAGGAACCCATACCGCAATCACAAGGACCTGAGTTCACTGGCAACCATGTGAATTTGGAAGTGGATCTTTCCCTGGTTCAGCCTTGAGATGAGACCACAGCCCCAGTTCTGAAGCGGAGGACTCAGCTAACTTGTGCCTGAACTCGTGAGCCATGGAAACCTTTTCAGGGAAGATAAACTGAGAAACAGAACTGAAGAAATTATAGAATATTGCACTTAGAGACAAAGAAACAAAAACAATAAAAGAAAAACTAAGGGACATACAAGGTTGAGTGAGAAGATCTCATAAACATTGAATTATAGTCCCAGAAGGAAAGAAGAGAAATAATATTTTAAAAATTCAAAAAAAGATGAAGGGTTTTTCAAAATTTATGAAAGACTTTATTTCTCAGAGTCATAAAGTTCAAAATAACTCAAGTAGTATAAACAAAGAGATATCCATATCCAAACACTTATATTGAAATTATAAATACTTAAGACAAACACATTTTAAAAGCAGCCAGAAAGAAAAAGAACACACAATGGAACAAAATTTAAATTGCCATTTCAGCAATTATGGATACTAGAATACAATTATCTTTAATACACTGAGAAAAAAAACTGTTGATATGAACTTCTGTATCCAGCAAAAAAGAAAAATTCTTACAAATAAAGGTTAATAATGATGTTTTTAGACCAAAAGATGATTTAATGTATTTCAAGAAGAAAAATGATTTTTGAATAGAAGATATGAGATATAAAAAGAAAATATAAACTTTTTGGTAAATTATAATTACTGATTATATAAAACAATAACAATATCTAATGCTGACATAAAGACATCAAAACTGAGCTAAAAGATTAGGCAAAGTTTTTCATATATGTGGAAAGTAACATCATCAACATAAAATGTTCTTCAGTTGTTTAAGGAAAGGTAAAACATTAATAAACTTTAGGATCTTTGAGTTAAATGTACACATTAACATTTCTAAAGCACCTAGTAAAAATAAAGAAACAGAGTAGATATTGAGAACATAATTTTGAAAATAAGAGAGGAATTATTAGAAGAAAACTCAATATAAATCAAGGAAAAAGAGTACTAGAAACATAAAAAGCAATCTAACTTAAAAGTATAAAATAAGAGGATAGAAATAATCCAAATATGTTAGAAATTGCAATCAACGAAAATTAACTGAATTGTTCAGTTAAAATAGCTAGACTGCATTTTTAAAAATACAGCTATATGATGTTTACAAGATACACATTCTAAACATAATGGTAGAAGAAATATAAATGTAAAATAATAGAAACATACAAGTCAGCCAATAATAACCAAATACAAAAGCAAATAAAACTATATTGCTATCAGAGGAAAATGACAGCAAGGCAAAAGATGTTAATAGAAACAAAAAAAATCTAAAACTTATTATTATAATAAAAGATTTGAACATACCTCTCTCAATAATTGATCTAGCAGAAAAAATTAATAATAGCAAAGAAATTTTGAACAATGCAATGAACAAATTTATTATAATAGCCATAATATACCAAGAATAGAAGCATGCACATATTTTTAAACAAAGATGAAATATGGATAGAAATTGACCAAGATTTCAATTGCACTGTATGGAAAGATTCAGCAAATCTCACAGAATTTTCAGGTGCAGAGGCTCAAAACAAGTATGTTATACATGCCAGTCTGTAATCCTAACACTTTAGAAGACAGAGACAAGAGGATTGCCTGAGCTCAGGGGTTCAAGACCAGCCTGAGCAACATGGCAAGACCTCATCTCTACAATCAACCAACCAATCAGTCAATCAATAAGCCAGGCATGGTGGCACATGCCTGTGCTTCCAGCTACTTGGAGGACTGAGGCAGAAGGGTCACCTGAGATCCTGCAAAAGGCTGAGGCTGCAGTGGCCATGAGCATGCCCCCCACTTCAGCCTGGGTGACAGAGTGAGATTCCGACACACACACACGCACACACAGAAAATCTCACAGAATATTATATTTACCACATTCTGTAACATCAATGCTATTAAGCTAGAAATGAATAAGATGTCATTCATTTGTAATTAAAGGTAAACTTCTAGCTAATCATGAATTAAAGAAAAATATATAATTAAATTTTTAAAATACATATAATTGAATAACAAAATACTACTAAAGAAAATGTATACATGAAACTAAAGTGGTAATATTTATAATCACAACTAAAACATAAGTTTACTAGGGATATCCTTACAAAAGATGTGCAAGAGCTTTAGGAAGAAAACCTAGTGAAGAGTTTGTAATTTTTATGGATAGAAAACTACAATATCATATAAATGTCCATTTTTGCCAAATTGATCCTTATGCGGGTAGTAAAAAGTAGAGAAAGTAAATAAACTTCAGCTTCATGATTCTACCTAGATTGATCTAAAAAAGCATACCAAAGAAATGAATCTTATAAAAAAGGTAAATAGAACAATTACTTCTATAAAAAGTGCAAGAGTCAACAATATATTGTTTAAGCATTACTTCCAAATGAGATAACATTTTAACAACAAAATAATTGCTATAAAATTTAAGAGTTTACCTCTGAGATAAGAGGGAGGGTGAAGAATTTAGGAAAGATTATTTGTAATGTTTTTTCTTAGACTGGTTGAGTATACACAGGTGTTTTTTGTTTTTTGTTTTTTGGGTTTTTTTTGAGTTGGAGTCTCACTCAGTCACCCAGACTGGAGTACAGTGGCCGCTTCCGTCCACCGCAGCCTCGCCTGCTGGGCTCCAGCGATCCTTCCACCTCAGCCTTCCGAGTAGCTGGAATTACAGGCACGCGCTACCACGCCCGGCTGATTTTTTGATTTATTGTAGAGATGAGGTCTCACTGCCCAGGCGGGTCTCGAACCTGCGGGCTCAGGCAATCCACTCACTTCAGCCTCCCAAAGGCGCGGGATTACAGACTGAGCCACCGAACCCGGCTTGGTGTTTTATTTTTTAATGTAAACAAGTATGTTATACATGCCAGTAATGTTTTTAAAGAAAATTATACTTCTCAAGTGGGATATCTGAACTCTATCCTGTCCTGGGAGGGATAGATTCTCAGTGAGAGTAAGCAAGGTGAATTCTTGGGCCCTTTATCTTACTTAAGATGTTTAAAGTATTTTAGCATTATCAATGCTAATCAGTCTTGTAGCTAATGATTATAGTAAAATTTTGCTTCTCATTTTCCATGACACATTTTTCTTTGCCTATTACCTATTTAATGGCAATGCCTTGCAAAAGTAAATGGATTCTATCACCTTCAGATATGGCATTTGGTTGTTATTACCTGCTTAGCATCTACTTGTACTGATGATTTCTTCTGGTTACAAGATTTTATGATTATCTGCATTTTCAAACAACTCTTGTGTAAATTTATTTTTTTTTTTTGACGTAGAGTAGATGTAAACAAGTTAGTGTGGAAAGAGGGACTATAATGAGAAAAGAAAAGGAGGAGAGGAGAGCTGGCTGGTTTCCACTTCAGAGGTCTGAAGTGACCTCTCAGGAAGGACTCTAGCCTAGACCACTTCAGATCTGCCTGAGATATAACTATAGCATTCAACATTCCCCTACACCTATCACATTTTATAAACATCGTATTTTATTTTAATTGCTCAACGCCTCCCTTCACTCACTAAACCACAGACACTATGAAGTAAGAAGCAAGTTTGTTTTATTTTTCATTGTATTTCCAGCACTTAACTCAGGGTTTGGCTAAAGGTAGTTCTTCAACAAATGTTTGTTGAATGAATTAATGGGCAAGGAAGATACTTCCAAGTTTCATTAGTAAGCAAAGGTGTAATAACAGCAGCCTAAAGAACTTGAGAGATGTTCCCCTTTGCTTCTGTCTCCTCCATCTCCTCTACCCTGAGCACTGAACCTGCTAATTAAATGGAAGTCTTATTCATGTAGACTTCTTAATATAGATATGTCCAGGCCATTCTCATCAGGTCAAAGGCCCCTATTAAAGCTTTAACTGTGTGCCTTCATGGTTATTTAGACTATGTAATTTAAAGAAATAATTATTGCCATCAACTCTGCTGTTGATATTTTGACTTCTATTTTTCAAGAACATTTTTTTCATATCACATTCACCTGCTAGAGTCTAATAAATGTTTCAAAGATGGGTTGGGAATACTACCAAGCTATTTTCACTGATGTTTTCTGAAATTATTTTTTGAATAATTTGTTATTGCCTAGGGATTATCCTTATTTTTGAAAAATAAAATTTGTGAGATGTGGATTTTTTGATGATACAATTATCATCAGGTTTGTCTCAATCTTTAACTGATTTCCATAAACCATTGTGCTGTGTGTTTGCTCCAGCTGCAGCACTATATTTAATTTTAGCCCTTGCGGTTTTTATTATGGAAACATAGAGCAATGGGATGTTAGAATTAGAAGGCTCTTTTGAAGTAATCTAGTTCTACCCTTTCATTTTATTTATTACTACCCAGCTCTGCCATTCCCTTTCGGAACTAATATATGAAAAAGTAGAATCTATTTATGAAGATTGACCATTTCTAGAGGTGGATATTTTTTAGACCAACATCAAAAATGTTTTCAAAAAGAAGTTTATAGAAAATATTTACTGTCAGTAAAAAGGAAACCGACTGGAGAACTTTTTAGGTTATTGTGATTCTAAAATTTTGACAACATAAAATATAAGGGACTTTGTAGCCACATGGAACCATGTTCAGATGCCTGATCTGCAATTATATCTAAACCAGAGAAAATAAAATTTATCTAAAGGACCAAATTGTAAATATTTTAGGCTTTTCAGCTGCTCTCTTTCCAGGTGCTCAGCTCTGTCTTTGCAGCTGAAAGTAACCATAGGCAATACAAAAAATAAATGAGTTTGGCTACGTTCGAATAAAACTTCATTTACAAAAGCAAGGAGAGAGGATTTGGCCGATCTCTGATAAACTGTTATTTTCCGGGTGCATGAGCTTGAGATATGAACTTAAGTACTGTAATAGATGATTACATGATAATTAACACATTAACTACCCTCCCACACATACTTTTCCCTTCTGTATTTAAATCTCCACCAGATTAAGAACTGCATAACTGCAAAGACTAGCACAGTGACAAGGCTTCGTAGGCATTTATCAAATATTAATTGGATGAATGAATGCTGAATGAGGATGGAATGAGGGTATGGTTAGGAAAACTCCAGAAAAATCACAAATACAAAATAAATTTAAGTTGTATGCCCTATTATCGAAGAATAAAAAACTGAAGGACTTTATTTTCTTTACAAACATGACATAAAGCATGTACAGCATTGTACATGTTCATATGTGAATCTCAGATTTGCGTATTTTCAATATAGAAAAATAAGAAATTTTTGCAGTATTTTATCTGCAATTTTGCCTCAGATGAATGGGATTATGAAATTAGGTATGCCCTAAAGACCCACCTTTGTAAATTACTGATAACTGTATTCAACTGGATTAAAATGAACTAATGAACTAGATAATTTTCCTCATGAAACTGCATAAGGAAGGAATAAATTGCAAGAACATTCCAAACTGCTGTTCTAGAATACAGAATTGCCACAGAATGTTTTCATTCATGTTAATATAAACACCTGGAAGAACATTTTTTAGGTTACCTGCCATATTCTTGCTTATTTTCTCAACTGATTACCGAGACACTTAGGAACTAGAGGGAACAGTTTTGCACCTGAGAGAACAAATAACACGGAGATTATTTTTTTCTCTTTCACCCCTAGGTAGCATCTGCCAGCAAAAAAAAAAAGTGTGCCTCACTTTGCAAAACCAAGCAGTGTCTGCAAGGAAAAGCATAGAATGTCAAACATGAGTTTGCTGAAAGAGAGAGAGAGAGAGAAAGACTGCTTTTTGAAAGATTTTCCCAAATTTGAATTTTCAGGTATCTATGCCTATCAGCTAGGGGAACCCTGGCAACCTTTGCCATCTGTGATGAGAGCAACAAAGAAAGATCATCATCATCCCCCAGCTTATACTTTCTGTCCTTGAAGCTGTTTTATGTTTTGTTTTGTTTTGCTTTGCTTTAATTGTGCTATGTTTTGCTATTTTCTGTCATCACTGCAATCCCTCAGAATTTATGAAGGACAACCCTCATATATTCAGGGGTTATTATAAACTAGAAAAATTATGTTTCTTTAAATGTATTAACCAAAGAATTCTTTCCCTTTCACAGTAGTTATTCTTCGGCCATAAACTTATGCCCATAACAGTGCTGTTGTCAAAGATGCATTTGCAACTCCTCAGTTAGAATTCCTTTGGATTCTCTGCAACACTATTTTGAACACCTTTGAGGGTAGCAATTCTTCATCTTTTGACAGTATGTTTGATTTTTATAAGCAGCTGCAAATCATTCAGTGCTAAAGCACAGGAACGAGGTGAATGCATAATACAATGTTTCATCCAAAGCTGAGACGAGCTGTTAGGTAGAGATACCGAGACTTGGGAGCTTTCTCCACTGGGAAAAAGAATACTCCCAGGTGTGCAATTGCTGGTTTTCAAATATAACTTCTAGACAGGGTGACAACACAACTTCAAAAATGCCCACATTCCAGGAATGTTTGAAGCAATGGAGTCAGTGTCTAGCTTCCCAAGGAGAACTTTCAGGGAAATTTTGGTGTGAATATTTTTTATATCATTTTTTCTTTAGAAAAAAATTATGTAGCACCAACCATGTATCTGTCTCTATTCTACACATTTTACAAATATTAACTCATTAAACCATATAACCCTATGAGGAAGGTACTACCATTCACTTTATTTTACAGCTGAGCCAACTGAGGTCAAGTAAACTCTCCAGGGTGAAACAGCTAGTGAATGTTGAGTTTGAGTGATCCCTCACTCAGTTCTACCCTAGAGTCTCTTGTATGTTTCTAGATGGCACCATTTTTTGCTACTTTATGACTCTGTTTCCTAATAGACTAACCTATGCAACATGGATTCATGTGGCAAATCCCTGCTTCCCAATTCATCTCCTTCTACCTAATCTAGATATATTAGGTTCTGTCTGGAAGAATGGGTATTTCAAGCCAGAATAGATTTAATGGTGAAAATTTGAAACTTCAGGACAATTAGATGGGCTGGAAGACAAAAGGCAGGGAAAGGTCTCCACAACCTTTCAGGAAGTCGGGATTGCCAACCTGCAGGACATGCTTCAAGACTCACCACTGCTATCGTGCACATGTCTTTTGCTTTTTCTAGAACAACACAAGTATACTTTCTGCTTTTCTTCCATCTCCCAAAAGCCTCAAAAGTGTCTCTCTCATTGGTGGACTCTAATCAGAAACCCTGTTAGCAAGGATTCTGAGAAATGTAGTTTGGAAGTGGAAGCAGGACAGTGATGCTAAGTTTCCAACAGATGGCATGCTAGAAGTTAAGGAAAGTTTTTTCCAATAATTGATATGGTGACTAGATAGGCAAACCAGATCACAAAAGGCTTGTGAGATTCAGTCTCATTGAATAAAGATTTATTAGTTATCTTTGTGGATCAGCTCTGAAATGGGTGCTACAGGACATATTAGACTTACAGCCAACTTCCATATTTTAATATTGATTTGACTATTAGCTTGAGATGAACTACTGTTCCCTCTTTAAATTGGACAGAGAATCATGAGTCCTGATATGAAACAGGAGTGAATAATGTAAAAGGAAAGAAAAATGGAAACATGTGAGTTGTTTTTTCTCTTCCCATATACTCTGGAAAACTTTGCTCTTAAGCCATATTTTTCTAAATGCTCCTTCTCACATAAATAAGCACAGTAAGCAGCAATGGGAAATGTCTGTTTCACTAACTTTTAAAGGGTTATGGAAGTTATGACTTTAAGAATTTATGGTTTTCGTTTTAGGCTCAGATGCAGGACGGTGACCTAGAAAGGCTAATGTTTATGGTATGAAGTTTAAAATGTATTCAGCAGAATGACTCTGGGGAACTCCCTTTAAAGATGTAAAACAAAATCGTTTGTTAAATTGCCTTTCTCTCTCTCTCTCTCTCTCTCTCTCTCTCTCTCTCTCTCTCTCTCTTCTCTCTCTCTCTCTCTCTCTTTGTCTCTCTCAAAATTTTGGGGAGGAGTCACCTACTGGAGAAAAAAATATGGGCAACATGGCACCCAAACTCTGGTGAGCAGTCCCCCAATACTTCCTCCTAATTACACTTCATAGGGCATAATGCAGGACATATGCTATAGGTAACCTAAATTCAATATACAAGCTACTTATAGTTGACATATTGTCCCATGAAATTATAATGACATTAGAAATGCAACAGAAATGTATTTCTCCTATAGTTTCCTTTATTATTTTCTTTGTGTTTATGTGTGAGATCCAAGATAAAAATATCACCAAAAAAGCTGTGGTCAAATCCATTTCTATCACTGGGTGAGAGACCTTCACAGAAAACTATCAGGATTCTAATTATAGTTTACATCTGTATAATGACAGTGCACTCATGTTATGTCAATGTCCTTTGCAACGTAAATGTTGTAAATAACATTTCTACAATAGATGCTGAAATCATCAAACGTTTCCATTGTTATAGGGAGTCAGATTTTAAAATTCAAAAAAAAAATTTAACAGTGTATAGAGTTCAACAACAAACCAAAATTAAAGTCCATTTCAGGGGAACACAGGGGGTTTCAGGAGTGCTGACATAAACAAAGAACATGAGGAAATTAATAAATAATAGGTACAGTTGTGATGAGTGTAGTGAACGCCAATGTGTGAAAACTATCTTAAGTACTTCAGCATCTAATAAAATAACCAATAAAAGCCCTACTTTACAGATAAGGAAACAGATAAACAAGTGGTCCAAGGTCACATTGCTAGTAAAGGATGGATACAGAAACCAGCCTGATTTCAGAAGTTTGAAACACTGACGTAGAGCAGGAGAAAACGAAAACAAATGTTTGCACTGTATTGTCATCACATTATGATCTCCATAACTGCTCAATGAAACTCTTCGCTACCCACCTCTGGGCCACTCCTCCTTCCCTCTTGTTTTTGACAATTTTAGCTCCAGGATCAGTGTCCCTCTTGTTCATATTAATACTGTCCTAATTCTTGGTGATTATGGCGGTATCAGTAGGACATATTTCCCAATTGCTGTCCCCAACCAGAGACATAAACACCACCTAATTCTCAGGCCCCAGACCAGTACAGTCGTATTAAATTTCTGGTATTGGTTTTTGTAATCTGAATTTTAATAAATGCTTTGTGTAACTGTGATTCAGCTAGAGTTTGGGAACCACTGCTGTGGATAATCCATTGCCATGCTGTCTTAGTCCCTTGACCTCTTCTCCAACAGGTTTGTCCTCCAACCAGTCTCAGTCACTCACTCCTATAGCCCTAACCTATGCCCCTGTCTAATTTCATTGTCATGCATTCCCTCTCTGAGCACCATCTGTATCTTTCCAATTCACTCCTTTTTTGTGCCCTGAACGAACTTTCCACTCAACTGTGACTTTCAGTACATTAATTCTACCAGTTCTCATTGCCCCTCACTCTTTCCATGGCCCCACTTCCCTCCCTACCTAGCTTAAGTTCCATGGATAATTATTAAAATCACTCTCTTGGGAAGATTCTCAACTCTCTGACCCTCTCTCATTTTCCTGACCTCTCTTAGTAAAACTAAAATTATAGTTAAATCTAATTCTGCCTTCTTGGCACCTGGACTTCAGTAGCAGAACACAGTTAAAGAAAAATACACAAGCATACCAACTCTTCTCACTGCAGATTCATTTCCACACGCCTGAAGTTGACCCTGATGCTGTCTGGCAATCAGGCTATGCATCCCCAGTCCATTCACTGCTCCCACTTAGCTAGTGACTATGCCTCACCTTCTGTCTTCTCAAATACTCAATACCTTTTTCCCTAGCTTCACCTTCAGCTGATGGCTTTATTTTATGTTTTACTGAGAAAATAGAAGCATTCAAAAGAGGACTTCCTCAGGTTTACAGTCTACCTTTTAGCATCTGCAGTCACAGACTCTCCCTTTGCTTCCCTGGCTTCTATCTAATCCCTTTGCTTCTTCACTAGATTGTTGAAATATAAACTGTGGTTTCCAGACCAGCAACATTGGCATCATCTGGAAGCTTGTTAGGCATAACAGAATACCAAGTCCCATTATTCCACCAAACAACTCTTGTCCAGTCTCCATTGTCTTCTACTGCCAAATTCAATAATTAATTCTCAGTCCTTATCTTTTTTTATCTGTTAGCAGTATCTAGCATGTGATCAGTACCTCCTCTCTGATTATTTTATTTACTTGCCTCCTCTCTGATTATTTTATTCAAGTTTCTTTCTTGGTTTTATTCCAATGTAGTTGTGTGTTCCCTCTGCATCTCCTTTGTAGGTTCCTTCTCTTCTTCAAACCACTTTCCAACTGAAGAATCTTAGACACAGTTCTTGGTCATCTTTTCCACATGCACTCTTCTCCTCAGTGATATCAACCAGTCCCTTGGCATTAGATACTAACTATATGCTGACAACTTCCAAATGTACATCACCAGTCAGACACCTATCCTGAACTGATGTAACAAAATGCCAAATCCTCCCTGTCAATCACACTGCTACTGGCACTCTCTATCCTTCTTATCTGCTTCATTAGTTTTATTTTTCTCCATAGATTCTATCATCCCCTAACATTATATATTTTGTATATTCTTATTTACAGTCTGTCTCTCTCATCAAAATATAATGTCAATGAGAGCAAAAATGGTTCCTTTTCTGTTGCTATATCCCAGCATCGAAAACAATGTCTGGCACCTAATTGGTAATCTATATATCTTGAAAAAATATAAGAAATTGGAGGCATACTTAAATGCAGACCAGATATACATGAACTTGTTTAAAACAATAGCAACCAAACCAGGATACGCAAGTGCATCGGTTCTGATGAATTCCTCTCAAAATGCTTTCACAGTGTTTGAGGTCTTCCTTAATGCAGTTGGTATGTGAGGAAGAAAATATTAAGGTAGGTGTGTTTTTGATATAAATGAGAGCTGGCAGAAAGTACAGGATAAGCTAGGTGCTGTTACTCCTCTTGAGTTCTTGCAGACATGTGAACAGTGCAAAGTGCCCCATGGCTTATTTTCATTTCAAAAGACTCAAACATATTAATCATTTTCCTAATTTAGACTCACCATAAGAACAAAACTCTATGTGCAATTTAAAGCCACAAATGAAAAGATAGCATCAGGATGGTATACTTCCCAGTTGAACTCACAGTTTATCTATCTAATAAGAACAAAATTGGATATGGGGTATAAGGCTGGGATAATACCTAAGAACAACATAAGGAAAAATGTCTTTAATTCTATGACAAGGCTTCTTTAAAAGATCCAATTTTTGAATCTGTGACTCTATCACACAAAAATGCAGGTAGATAAGATATTTTTCAACTGTATTTCCTTTGCTATGTAAACATGGCCTTATCTAATTTTAGACATAGTTGCAATGAAATATGTGAAAACTTCATTTAATAATACTGTGCATATTCAGTCATTTGTATTGTTTTATAAAGTCCTTGAAGTTTGACAATTTATTTAAAATCTTATCAAAATTAACGGGAGTTTTATAGCCAAATACAAATAATACTTATATTTTTACAAATGTCTTTTAGCAAGATATAAAGACACCAAAATCAAAGTGAGTGAGAAAGTGAATGAACATATACATTTGGAGCTGTTAGGGAATGATTCATTGAAGAGCTATCACTTCTTTGAAATACAATCTCAAACACTTTATAAAGAAGGTACAATTTTAGATGTTTAAGGAAGATATATAATAAGAAAGAATTTTAAAAGTGAACCAAAGGTCATACTGGTAAAATGCAACTAAGTCACACATATATATTTTTAGATAAAGTTACTAGACTTAGATTTATAAAATGTGCTGGAAATCAAGCATTATATTAATTTGGGGGCTTAATATCCAGAAATGTTGCACATGTAATACATTTCAATGTAATAGTTTTATGAGAAATGTGCTAATATGCATGAACATGCACATATATATTAATTAATGTTTTAAACTATGAGCAGATAACCATGCTATCTACCAACAGTGTAAAGACAACACCTTAAGTGATTAAATGTGACCGTCAAATGAAACATAGCAAGTTAACAATTTAATACATTTTATAAAAAGTCACTTTTTATAATTTAGAGTAGTCAAAATAAACAGTTTAGAAAAATAACTATGAGGTAAATTTTTATTGTTTAAAACAGAAGGAAGTCTAATTATTCTTGTGATTTTAGATAAAGCATTTTTCTATCATAAATGAAGACTGGCATCAGTAAATAACTGGTACTGATGATTTTTGAAAGAATGGACATATGTTAACTACTCTAATGCTAAAGCCATGATTTTTCAGCACTTAATTGACTTATGTCTTACTGCCCTACCTGAGTCAAAACTCAGTTATCTACAAGCATTTCGAATCCAGCTCATCTTGCAGGATCCATTAGAAATTTGCAGCATTTATAATGTTTTCTGGTTCCTTATTGATATTTGTAGTCAAAATGGATAAATATTTGTGCTCATTTTGAAATCTCTTTTGACTAAAATTACTTCAGTCAAGCTTTCTGTGTTGCACGGAATTTGGGCCGTGGACGATCTATGTGTATCTTAGTGGATCCAGAACTTTTTCTGGAGAAATCTTTGAATTTCCCCACAGAAATATCTGGAAGAATATCCCTTAACAAGTATCATTTGTTTTTATTCATTCTCTTTAAAATGCATCTGAAGCAATCAAAAGCACCTGTAGCTCATAGTAGGGGAACGGCCTTCCATCCACCTTGGGTTAAGTTAGTTTCTTGACGTCAACCGTGCCTTCCACTGGGTTGATTATCCAAGTATATGGTTCCTCTTTTAATCAGTCATATAGCATTTCTGTAGGCTAGGTACTTGTTAAAAAATGTAATCTCAAACTCTCATTTACTGACTGTGATCAAAAGTGCAGCAGCAAGAAATGTTGTTTATTGTATGTGTGGCCTACATTATATGTAGGCTTTCGTCTAGATATTCTACACTGTCTTCCTTTGCTTAATAATACCACAAACTTTGCAAACAGTGCACTATTCCAAGTCTTCATATATATCAACTAATTTAACCTCATAATAAAACTATGAGATGGATAATATTATTGCTCCCACTTTATAGATAGAGCCAGGGAGGTCATTTATTTTTCCATTGGCGCACAGCCAAGAATTGGCAAAGCTGGTCTCCAAACTCAGGCAGTTTATCTACAGAGCTCATATCCTTAACCCTTGCATGATACCACACATAGCTAGCCTTTTGCTTATACCAGAATATGTGGACTCTTCAACACTGCGTCTTTCTTTAGCTCTGCCTTGGCATTGAGCCACCTATTGAATGCAGGCCATCCTAAGAAGCAGCCTTCTGAAACTTACCATTAGTCTTATTGAAAAATATTGCTCTGAACATAGTTTACTACATCACACCATGTACCCTGGGAAAGAATTTTCTCTCAGGTATCAGAAACAAACAAAAAGTTGTACTTTTTATCATGTGAACACCCTTAATCTCAGTCTTATAACTTATTGTGTATATCTTTTATTCCAGCCACTAGTAAGATTTACCTGTATCCCTCAGTGTTGCCCTTGGCAAAGACTCTGTTGACTGAACTTGAGTCAACTTCTTCTGAGTTCACTTTTAACTAGGCTCAACCTTGGGCCATTTAGCCCAGTTTTAGCAAGACTCCTGATGGGCCAATTTAGCAAAAAAAATCCCCACCCTTCTTGATTTTTAGTCAAATTCCTTATCCCCTACCCTTGATATCTGATCACCATGGTCTGTCTTCAGCAAGAACCCTGTCAAGTCAGTTGAATCAAAATTCCCCTAATCCCAATGTTTCTTCTTAGTATTTCTCATCCTCTGACCCCCACATTGCTTTTTCACTATAAATTCAAGCTTAAGTAAATTAAGCTTCAATTAAGCTTAAATTCAATCTTTCTCCTTCTACTGCAAGAACAGTAGTTCCTACACCTATTGTGATTTCCTGAGTGACCAGCCTTACTATTCTTTAACAAATATCATTGAATAATTTTTAACACCCCCAGTATTTTGTGTACTTACTATATTATTCAGCCTTATTTTCTACATTTATTTCTTTTATTCTTTTATTTGTACCTGTTTCAAAAACTTCAAATTGTTAGAAGGAAGGATGAAAAAAATAATTATTGCTAATCGATTACTAATAGATCCTGCCAAGTTGGAAGTGTTCATCTATTTAAGAAGCCATAATTTAGTGGTTCTAAAGTGAACATTCAGTTCTGGGGTTGTTATTGCAACAAGTGTTAAATGCTACAGTACTTATGTTTGGTCAACAAGCATTTTAGTGTCAGTAAGCTGCAGGTAACTGCTCACTACTGCACATCCCACCTCTGTGTACACAGCCTCCTGGCTTTCCTTTCTCCAGCAGATATGTCCTGGAGACTTCAGGCTTATATTCAAAAACTAAAGTGAAATTGAAAAAATTGAAAGTCAAGCCGTATCTGACCTGGAAAAGAATAAGAAAAAACAGAACCCCTTCCAAGACTGTAGACTAGAAAAGAACTCTGGAGGTAGGAATATGAAAAACAAAAAAAGATGAAATTCTGATTTCCAACTTATAATTAATAATGAAGAAAGGAATCCTGGAACAAACCATGCCACCTGGGCCTTACTGGAGTCAACTGAATTTTATAATTTAAGCGGAATGCCTCCATAATGCCTCTCCTGGCACCTGGAGTTCCAATATTGGAGATTTATTCAGGCTAACAAGAACATACTTCTAGGAGGCATGAAAGGGCTACTATCACATCATCCTGTCATTGAATACATTCAGCCAGCTTTTCTAATGCCCTGCTGAGATTGGTTGAGAGAATCAGTGTTTTGATGGAAAATGAGAGAACAAGAGGAACAGGGGTAGTTTTTGAGCATGGAACACCTTAGAGACATATTACTTTAGGGCAAACATGGGGGAAAGATACTGATGGCAATTCTAAACACCTTGAGTGTGGGATGTGTGAATAGAGAGACTATGGTAACCATTGGATCACGTGGGTCAGAAGCGCCAGAGAAAGATCTGGAATTAAGTTTAAGAATGTTCAGCTCAAGGATTTGCAGTCATGAGAGTAAAAGAGAACACCTAGGAGAGAAGTACATTTTTAGTAAGAAAAGAAGGGAATCTAGAACAATGCCCTGGAGATGAAGAAAGAATTTCCAAAAGGGCAACTAAGATGAATCAGCCAGAGAGAAAGGAGGAACCTGGGAGGGCGCAACCTGGGAGGGAGGTACGTGTGGGTCCACTGTGACCTGGCTTCATTCTAGTCAGAATTGTGACACAATATAAGTAATGCTCAAAAATACATATGTATGTATGTATGTATGTGTGTATGTATGTATGCTCTAATGGGAGTACCTGCAGGATACTGTGGCGTCAGTCAGATGTGAGAACCATGGAAGAAGAGGTCTTGTCCAAGAGTGAAGATGCAAAGGCACACACATAAACTTACTATGTTTTAAGTTTATAAAAATATAAGCAGCTTGACTTTGTTGGAGAACAAAATGTGAAGGAAAGCAGAAAGCAATGAGTGATTCTCTTTACTTAACACTCACTTAAGGCCTGGCATGGGCCCAAGTGCTGTTCTCAATGCTTTATGCAGAGGGACACCAAAACCTCCCAGCAGTCCCTGAGGTAGCTCCTATCATCGTCCCCTTTTATGGATGAGGTCCAAGAGAGGGTAGGTCACTTGTGGGAGTTCTCACAGACAGTGAAGACAAAAATCAGCCTAGCTACAGAGTTGATGTTCTCAACCACCACGCCCTGGGAATTCTTCAAGAGAGACAGGAGGAAACAGACAGCGCAATGGATGTTACTAGAAGGAGTGTGTTTTGGTGTACAGAATAATGCTAGAAAGCCTAGATAGAAGCAGTTGCCATGGTGCATATTATTTCTGGTCCACTCTTGTGTTTTGTGGTATTATAGAGACTTCCATAGCATTCAGCGGGTTCCTAGGATTCCCTTCAGTCCCTAGGTCACTTTACCCCGGACCTAAATTTTACCACCAATAAAATTACTATGGTACTGTCTTCTTTATATCTCCCCTATGGGAACTTTGAGAAGATTTATGGCACAATAGCTAGGAAAATTCCCCAGTCTCTAAAAGATGAATATTATTATTATCCCTGCTATCAGTATGGCATTATTATGTTAATGATACCTTTATCAGCTTCGGGCCAAAGGAAGAATCTGTATGTTGATTCAAAGAGTACACAACCTAAATGAAAATGGGAATTTGTTTCTTTATATTCATTTCTAAGCATATTCACACTGGGAAAATAGGCTTTAAAAATACATAGCATTTTAACAGCAAGTAAAGGAATTATCTCATTGCTCCTCAGTCGAACAGCAATGATTACACAATTACCTGTTTTACTCCATCTGAAATTACCACTACTAATGTGCTCCTTTATCTATGCATTTCATTCCTAGCCTTTCAGTTGCCATTCAAAACACTTAGCTTTTACTGTGCATCCTCAGTGCTGTGTTTGTCAATCTAAAGATACTTCTCATTCCAAATATGAAAAACTTGTCAAAAAAGTGCCAGGTGCATATATATAAAACTCTCATTGGATGATATGTGCATGCATAATGATAAGACCAAAGAGCCCCTGAATGACCGGGAATGAGATTGGCGACCACTGTAGACATGGGTGCAGCCCCCTCCTCATTGGTGGTGAATGGGGGAGTGCTAAGCAGAATGCTCACAGACCCCTCACTCAGGGATCTCAAGTGGGTTAGGGAACATTTTGAGGAGGATGTTGTCTTATATAAAATCAGTGTAAACCAAAATATTCTTCACGAATCATGCAAAGAAAAAGTGCTACCATTTCAAGTAGCCTGCAAGGCAAAATCATCAGAAATTCAAAGAGCTCTTGGCCGGGCTCGGTGGCTCAGCCTGTAATCCCGCGCCTTTGGGAGGCTGAGGTGAGTGGATTGCCTGAGCCCGCGGGTTCGAGACCTGCCTGGGCAGCAAGACCTCATCTCTACAATAAATCAAAAAATCAGCCGGGCGTGATAGCGCATGCCTGTAATTCCAGCTACTTGGAAGGCTGAGGCGGAAGCATCGCCGGAGCCCAGCAGGTCGAGGCTGTGGTGGCCGGGAGCAGCCACTGCATTCCAGTCTGGGCAACAGAGTGAAACTCCAACTCAAAAAAAAAAAAAAAAACAAAGAGCTCTTGGGTGCTTTCTCCTCTTCCTCCTTCTCCCCCCCACCCCTCTTTTCTAGTCTCTTGTTTCTAACCCTATTGACAGTTTTCTCTGATAGAAATTATGTTACCTAACTCCTTCCCCAGTATTCTTTCCAAGTATCCGTACTGTGAAGCACCTGTTAGCCTCACATTACAGATTGACAGACCCAATTAAATTTTTACTAAAATCAATTCACACCAGGTTGTTATCTCAGCTTAAATTCAAGCCTCAATATGAAATCTTTCTGCAACACACACACACACACACACACACACACACACACACACACACAGACATACACATTCTTAAAAGGTGTTTTCTTTAAAGACCTTCTCAAAAGGTATTTGTTAAATACCTTCTTAAAAAGTATTTTTTTAAATACCTTCTTAAAAGGTGTTTTTTTCTAGGTAACAGCAAACAGATAGGGATTTTGGGAAAGTAGAGTGCAGAAGAAGTCAGATATCACAAGCTTGAAGGCCACTCACCAAGGAAATCCTGATTGACAATTTATTAATGACAAAGGTGTGTGGCTTAGAGGTACCAGTGTATAAACTGGCCACACATAAAGGACATGGTGCTTTCCCAGTAATTCAGTCCAACCTCCTGCAACCGAGAAATAACTCTGCTTCAAAAATTGCAAAGTATAGGAGACTGTTCTATTCATCTATAACTCCCCTGTCAGAACTGGATCCCGCCTTGCCCATGGTTCTGTGGGTGGTTCTCCTCCCAGAAGTCCTTCAATGCATAAGAGTAGCTTATCC
The DNA here is from genome assembly GCF_000164805.1 of Carlito syrichta. Lineage (NCBI taxonomy): Eukaryota > Metazoa > Chordata > Mammalia > Primates > Tarsiidae > Carlito > Carlito syrichta. Next base: position 570,595 of record NW_007251216.1, read on the forward strand.
CATCCCACTCTCATCATCACACCTAACCTGAAGCTAATCTCTGTGCTCTCTCATCTGCTTTCCATGTCATGGATAATGAATACTTTTTCATCTTGCAGGTTTAATGTGTTTGTGTTTTGGGAGCCAAACTTCCTTTCTATAATAATAGGAAATACATGCTAATGACATCTATATTTCACATGTACTTGTTGTAAGGAAGTCTGTGAGAATGAAGAGAGTTCCCACAAAGAGTATTTTCTTGCTGAATGGGAGTATTATAAAAATACCTCCATTATTATGTTTATTGAGCAATTCTATCTAGTTCTAAGAGGAGATAAAACAAGAGACAAAAAGCAGTGTTCCTAGCCTCAAGGAATTTACAGTTTTAAGAGGACTGCATAGCCTACCACACTTGGCACAGTTAATAATTAATATTAGTTAATTAGCCTCAACAACATGCTCCATTAGAGAAAGATGAAGATGGGTGTCATTATACCCAGAAAAAAATTTTAAAGGTCAAATTGCATTTGCATTGGCCTGAATTCTCTGAATGATGCAAACCAGAGCAGAATGTATCCTGAGTTTCCCAAGTAATTACTGCTCTAGGTCTCTGAATGTTTAACTATTTTTAAACAATTGAGACCAAAAAATATATAGAAATCTATATTCAGATACAATTCTGTGGATTTTTTTTTCCTGGAACAAGGTATGGACCCTCCTTACCTCGTACTTCCCCACAAGTAGCTAAAAAGGAAATCAGAAAATATAGTATACATTTCATTAATGCATTAACTTCTTTATAATACTGATATTTATAATATAAAAACAAAAATATTTCCAGGACCTTGCTTATGTTGGGTGAAGTTGCTAACTCACTCTAATTCCAAACTGGTACAGAACTACCACTTGGAATATACATTGTGGTAGAACTCAGTGTACCTTCTAAGCATACATAGTTCTCATGAAGGTTTCATTTTAGGTTTTCTGTGAAGAAAATCTCCAAAAATATTTTATTTAATGTGTGTCATGGATGCCTAGGAATACACAAAAACATGTTGATCTTGTAGACACAGATTGCTAAGGTTTTGCTGTAAGGATTAATGTTGGGGAGTCTAAGAAGAACCTTTTTTGGGGAAATTTGACTTTAATAATCCGTGTCCCTTTTATAGACTTTCTATCAAGTCCAAACATCTGTGTACAAAGTAAAATTTTCATCCAGTTACCCAAATGTGTGGGGAATAGATCTTTGGAATTGTTTAACGTAGCTGGATATTAAGGCGTAGCATATTGCATGTCTGTAAAATATCTGCCCTTTTTACCCTTTCAAAGACCTTTTTGCTTACCCCAAAATGCTTCTCCTCCCACTCACTTCTTTGCTCTCTTCTTTTTTCTTTCTCTCTTTTTTTAATTTCCATCCACTGTAGAAAAACCATACTATTTTATGACATCAGATTTAAGGCCATTAACCCAGCTTCAACCACAGGGCATGGAGGTCAATGGAACTAGTCAAAACAAGTTTGGTATTAGGATTGCATCACAAGTTTCTTACTTCAGACTTGCATTTTGTCATGTTAAACGTGAATCGGAGAAGCTGTAGAAAAGTTGCAGAACAACGAGCAGGAGTCATTGCTTCTGTTTGACATGGCCTTGGATTCATCCATCTGTGAAAAGTATAGCATGTTCCTACTGGGTTGAAATGAAAAGTGAAAGGGACCGGAAAGGGGGCCACATACAAATACAAATAAATACCTGAAGTGTACAGGATTGTCATGGTGGCTTGTGTTGGCCTACACATGCTATACACTCTGTGACTATCCACACGTTATATACAAAAACAGCACCAGAGCATGCAAAACCCTGCTTCTCAGGCAATGATTCAAATCTCAAATCCCTTATTGAAGCCTATAGTGCCTCTCTAGAAATTCACAATTTCACATGTACAGACATATATGGCAGTGCAGTGTCACAAACTAAAATGCATTGGTGATTTATCAGAGTTTACAACTTTACTTACTGCAAGATGAAAGGGCAAAGTTATATTCTCTTCAAAATAAGCAGCAACTCAAAACGCTCAAAGTTTCAGAAAGGAAGAATTGCAATGAATTGCTGCAGAAGCATTCCTTTGAGCTTACCTACCCTTTTCTATTATGATTTTATTAAATATAAATTTAAAGATTAAAAATAATAACTTGCCACATGAGTGCCAGTAGGCTCTTGATATCCAGTGACCTATTTAATGTTTTTTTTTTTTAAGTGGAACTTTTCACTTCTGCAAAATCTTTTTTCTGCATTTATTTCCAGTTCAAATGATTATTTTCATCTTTTTCTCATTTTGTACTGTTGATATATTTTACATACCAACACACTTAAATAGCATTTGGTAAGAATCTACATTAAAATTGTCTAGCTATTAAAATGATATATTAGGTAGCAGCTTATTATTTCAATAATAATAATAATAATAGTCTCATTCTAAATTCCGTTTCATTTAGAGCCCCACTATTTAAAATCTTTCTCTGTATCATAGATGTGGCTAACTTCAGCTCAAATCTTGTGTTTAGAAATTTCCACTCTAATGTGGAAGACATGCAAACAGCCAACAGATACATGAAAAAATTTTCAGTCTCACTAGTCATCAAAAAATGCAAATTAAAACCACACTAAGATACCACCTAACTCCAGTCAGGGTGGTCATTATCAATAACTCAAAAAACAACAGATGCTGGAGAGGATGTGGGAAGAAGGGAACACTTCTACACTGTTGATGGGAGTATAAATTAGTACAGCCTCTGTGGAAAACAATTTGGTGATTCCTAAAATATCTAAAAATCAACCTTCCATAAAACCCCACAATTCCTCTAATGGGAATATACTCAGAGGAACTTAAATCACTCTATGAAAAAGATACCTGCACATGTGTGTTTATTGCAGCATTATTTACAAAAGCAAAAACATGGAACCAATAGTGCTGCCCATGGAAAGAGAACTGGTTAAAAAAATGTGGTACATATACACAATGGAATATTATGCAGTCATAAAGAAGGATAAAATTATGAACTTTGCAACAACTTGGATGAACTTAGAGGCTATAATACTGAGTGATCTATCACAGAAACAAAGGACTGAGTACCACATGTTCTCACTCATAAGCAGACCTTGAACAATTATCATAATACTATAAGAAGGGATTGGCAGTAGTGGGAAACTGCTGGGGGAAGGGGGGGACATACTCATCAACAAGGGTACCTGCATAATGAACATTTGTATACCTAACCCTGTATTGTACCCCACATCTTCAAAATTAAAAATTAAAAAAAGGGAAACTCATGACTACTTGTAACACTTCTCTTCACACACACCATTATAATTAGTTATTTACATTATTAGTACATGGCACAGTAATTCACTCATTCAGCATTAGAAACACAAGTACTGAGTATCATAAGCATCAAATACTGTTTTAGTTCCTGGAAAGACAGAGATGATTAAAACGTGCTCCCTGTCCTCATGAAACTCATAATCAAGTAGAGTAGGTAGAAATGCAAATAGGAAACGAGGAATTGCAACATCATGGGAGAGATGCTGTAATGTGATATATAATTTTATGTAATGCAGTAGCATATAGCTACATACAAAATGTGGTGCTATAACAAAGATGAAAAGGATCAGCTCCTCATGATTGGGAGTATACAGGGAAGTAACATTATTCAGGGTGAATTCTTACACAAAGGGATATAGATTAAATGGTAAGCCTGTTATGCATCTGTATGGTTGAATTAAAATCACTGAAGACTAAAAATGTGCTAAAAGTAGCTTCAGTCATTGTATTTCCTTGGTAGTTTAGAAAGACTTTTTTGAAATCTCCTCCCCTGTCCTAGGGCCTGCCCTTAGATCTGCTTCAACTCATCATTCCTTTGGATCTCTTCCTTTCATTCTCACTGACTTTCTTATTTATGGAAATCATTGTCAGTGTCTGTTTTAGAAACTAGTCTTTGCTAAACTTGGAATGAAAATATTTCACTCATCTTAGATAAGGAATGCTCGTTTTAAAATTATTTGGATAGGCTTTCTTTTCTGCCACAGGAGCAATTTTATAAAACTCGGTCAACTGAAAATCTTCAAGTACATATGAACTTGGGAAAAACCATACTCTAGAAAAACAGAGCTACTGGATAAGGGAATCCCTCCTCATCTCACGTAGGCAACAGTGTTTATATGGAGAATGACAGACAAAACAATTACCTCTTAATCAAAGTGGTTTAAAATGTTATATGAAACATGATGATGACATCTATCAAATTTTTACAAAAATTTTTGGTTTTTTATCTTAGTGCATATGAGATCAAAAAATTAAAAGTAAATCATCAACTTTTAAAGTCGGAAAGATAATTTAATCCAGTATTCTCATTTCCATTCTGAAATGGAAAATACAGGTCTTAGGTTGATAAAATGTCCTGAAAGAGATGACTCAAATAATTGTCTGTGTGGGATTGGAGTCAAAATTAGACCACAACTCTTTTTTTCTTTTTCACATGGGACCTGGTTTTCCCTACATCACATCTACATCACTTAGATTAAAAAGTGACTGTTTTGTCTGTCACTCTTCATGCTTTGCCCAAATAATTTAATTTTGTTGGACGAGGGGCTCAGGCAAAAATGAGTGGTATCACTTAGAGCAAGCTGCAACTCATTGACAATGGGGCCAGCAATGAATGTGTCCTGTTATTTCAACATCTTGCAGAAAGTCCACAGAGAGTCTACTTGACCTGAGACACAAGTTTATCCTCCAGTCATTCACATTTGCCTTATGTAAAGGGCAAGCAACAGGGGGCACAGCCCCATGGAGAACCTACCTCCCTGCAGATATCTCTTTTTAATAAAGCAAGTGTGAGGTGGAAGATAGAGGGCACATAAACATATTGGGCTCTGGATCCAAGTACTGAGCTCAGGGTCAGCTCTTTCACATAGTCCTGGGAAATGATGGCTTCCAACAACTGAAGACTCATGAGAAGTCTCAACTGGTCTCATGAGAAGGTGAGTTGGATGCATCCTCTCCTCTGGGAGGTAAATGGCTGCTCTCCAGTCCCACATGGCTCACTGGTAGGCAATCTAAGGGGAACTCATCAGACAATGTGGTTGGCCTCCCACAAAATGAATTTCAAATGAGTGCAAAGGTTTCAAGAATCCCTTTACTGTATAAATTTTAATGAGATTAATAATAGTTATCAAGTTTTAGTATCAGACATTGTGTGCTAATGCTTTATGTCTATAGTCTAACCTTTAATTCTCATATCTACTCTGAAGGCAGATGTTATTTTCTCTATATTACAGATTAGAAAACTGAGGTTATGTGCCCCCAAATTTTTAGTAACGGAGCTGAAATTTAAATTCAGATCTCTGTTCTTTCCACTACATGCTCTATATTTGCATTTAGATTAGCATGTGATTTTGCCTATGAAATATAATAATAGAATCATAAAATATTGAAACTGAGACCAGTGCTTCAGTGCCTATAATATGCATATGAGCCATATAGGCGCAGGTTACAGTGCAGATTCTGATTCAGTAGATCTTAGATGGGCCCTGAGACTCTGCATCTTTAACTGATCCCAAGTCAAGCCAATGCTGCTCATTCAGGGACCATACTTTGAGTAGCAATGCATAAGTACTCTGCAGAAAACCTACTGTGTTTCATTCTATGAGATTTAACTTACAGAAAATTAGACATACTTATGATTAAGAAATAAAAAGTTATACCCTAGATTTTATCAAATAAGTAGCATTTTTTCAGAAGCAGTCATAGCTCATTAGAATAAAATATTTTACACCATTAAGTTATTTGGAGAAAAAGAGGTAGATAGAGGATAGATAGATAGACAGACAGACTTCATTTTAAAAAAACGGAACTTTCTAAGTGCCAGATAAAACATCTTGGCCTTATGTACTGCGAAGACTCACTGGCCACTGTCAACCTCGGGCACTCACCTTTGCTCCTCATCTCCAGGAGTGACTTTCACTCTAATGCCCTGTCAAGGATTCTGCACAGTTGCATTTGCAATATTGAGGTGAGGATGTTCTTCACTTGTCCTTGGATAACACAGACGTGTCAAGCTACAGAACTTTGGAATGCAGTTGTATTTTGTGTTTACTGGGTTCAACAGAAGGAGAAAAATAAACAGTTCTCACATGCAAGAGGCCTGGAAGCTCTCATGCCACCTCCCAGCCTCAGCCTCTGCTCAACAAATCGCTCATTAATGCGGGTAGCTCCAGTAATCAATTCCCAGAACCTGTTCTGTGCTCAGTTGAAGAATGATGAGATAAAGGAGGCATGTGCGACTGGGAGCAAGTTGGGAAACAGCCTTGATAAATTGCCCCTGAGACTGAGAGCAGGAATGCAGCATATTGACCAAAGGGGAAGAAAAGTCCATGCAAATTCATTGGGAAGGAAAGAATGACTAAAAGCAAGCCAGCAGAGGAAGTCATAAACTCTTGTGAAGTCCCATCTTTTGGTTGTTGCCACAGGTCATGAGCTCTGAGAAATGAGACAGGCAAAAAATTAAGGAGTCGGGATACCTCTGGCCTTTTAGAATTGCAGTACGTTTACAAGGGACCTGTCAGGTCCTCTGGGAAACACACTCTTGGCTTGGATGGTATAAGTCGGTGCCATAGTATTAGAGAAGAACCTTTATGGCCAAGAAAACTGAGAATGCTAGGGAAATACCTTGCCAGTGATAGTATAACTATGTAAATGTGACTGCAGATATTCATCATAACAAACACTATATATTTATGAGCGTAAAGTAGAAATAAATGATTTATCTTAATTCACTCAACCAACAGTCATGTAAACCTTCTTTGTCCCAGATGTTTTTCTGAGGGATATAGCAGTAAACCAAAGTGTCTTTCCTCGTGAAGTTTAGACACTGGTGGAGAAGAGAAACACCAGCAATCACAAAAAGTTTGCATATAATGTCTGATTCCAAGTGCTGTGGAGAAAAATAAATCAAGATAAGGGAAAGAACCTAATGAAAAGTGCTGTTTTACACAGAGTGATCTGGAGGGATCCCTCTGAGGAAGCAGTATTTGATCAGATTAATTTGAATTAATTGAGTAAAAGGAACAAAAAATACTCAAAGAATTATATTTGCATTTTTTACTTGAAAACATATTACAATCTTCTCTCTGCTGGTTTTGAATAAAACCTCAGTGGAAATTCCTTACAAGCCCAAGACCAAAGTTCTTGAACCTATCCTTTTCAGCTACCAGCTACAGAATGCATATTATGGGACAGGCACTGTGCTAAGTGGGTCACATATCTTATCTCCTGTAATCTTCACAAGTCTATAATGAAAATATTATGCTCCTTATTTTACAAATGAGATAACTGAGAGTCACAGAGATTAAGGCACTTGAAAGAAAGTGACAAGCTTGGATTAACTCTTTACCTACTAACCCTTAACCCCCACATCTACTACCTCATTTTGAAGTCTCTGGGCCACTGAATTTTAAAGCCATCTTAGTTTTCACTTTAATTATAACCTGAAATAGTCTGTTAGATATCTCTCCCTCTCCCTCTCCATCTTCCTCTCTCTCTCCCTCTCCCCCTCTCCCCTTCTCTCCCCCCCTCCTCTCCCATGCTTACTCTTAAGTAAGTCTCATCTCTCTGAATCTTTCCACAATACGTCATCATTCTGGGTAACAATACGACAGTGTTGGCCAAGGAATGGTCTGGATCAAGCATCTGATTGAACAGGTGAGAAAGCAGCTCAGTAGGGGTGAGACTCAGAAGAACCAGCTGGTAACAGTGAACAAGAGGTTGAATTTCATCTAGAAATCATTCAGGGAATTAAAAAATGCAGCAGCCAAGACATTGAACCTAGATAGGTAGAAATAATTAGGGCAGTGTCAAGAAGAACTGGAAACCTCAAGGGGAGCTCTGATCATTCAGAGACAACTTTTTGTTCTCCATTCACACTGTGTAAGTGATATCAGCCTTCGGCCCAGCACTGTGAAGTGTCACTCAGAAAGCAGAGGATTTCAAGGAATCACTGCCCTTAGCAGGAACAAGGAGCACATGCCAAGAAGACTGAGGTGACATTCATTGTTCACCTGAGTTGATATCAAGGAATCTCTCTAATTTTGCAATTAAGCAGTCTCACATGTTCAAACTGATTTTTCTGTCCAACAAATAAAGAACAAGATGAGGAAAACCTCGCAAGAAGCCTATACCACTTACAACGGTTTTATAGTCATCATTATCATTAAGATGAAATATAAATCACAAACTAGACATTATCCAAGCTCTTTGAATTTAGAGCAAGAAAAGGAATAAAATGAGAGTACAGAAACAACACTATAAGGTTATGCCATGTAGGGAAAACAATAATAGCATGAGTTTCACTCTTAAACCCAGAGACATCTGGTTAGTTGGAAATGACAGTGAAATCTAGCCAGCATTGATTTGTTTACATTGTGACTTGTGCAGGTTAAGTTTATTTTTATATGTGAGGACTCTGATATACCTCTCTCTCTCTCTCTCTCTCTTTCTCTGTGTGTGTGTGTGTGTGTGTGTGTGTGTGTGTGTGTGTGTGTGTGTAGTGTTTAATAATATACTTAATAAATCCAAGAAATCTTTTGTTGTGTTGATGGGAAGAGTAGTGAGACCACTAGAATTTCTAACAAAATACAGTATATAATATACTGCTGAGTTCCAGAAATTAGGAAGAATATAATCTGTAAAGAAAATAAAACTATACTGCCTAAAACACATGTAAGTCTCTTTATCAAATATTTTTATCTTTTCCTCATACTTTAAATTTGAGCAATATTTTCAAACGTAATTTCCATGATGAGCATAGTTAACTAATGACTGATGAAATAGTACATTCAGTGAATTTCCCAGTTAATTTGACTGAGGTCATCCTTGTCCAGCATAAGTCCATAAGACAGCAACACAAGAGAAATCTAAGTACTGGGGTGATAACAACCAAATGTGTACCAAGGGCCCAGAAAAGCAAAATAAATACCCAAGTGGGCAAGCACAGGTAGTAGAAGCTATTGAAAACAGTGTCAGAAATAAAGATATATGCAGGTAACAAAGGAGTCCCAGTAGGACACGGCTATAACTGAAAATAAGATAAGAGAGTCATTTTTTAGGCATGGAAAACCAATAACAAGAATGGCACTTGATATTGAGTCCAAGTGACTACATTCTGGACTAGGGTACCCTAATATGCTTCCTTGTGTCAGAGGCCTGTTGCAAATAAGCTGAGCCTGCTGGTGAAGGACCGACTGGCTGTGAATGTGCACATGTAGTTTATTGAACAAGGAACCCAACCAAGGGAGTGTGTGGGGATTAAAACCCAGTCCAGATCTAGTCCTCCACATGTTTTGTGTGGTGTTGTGTCCCAAAGGAAGGGGCACATTTACCTGATCCCACAGTTAGCCTCCTTGCCAAGACATGAACCGACAGAACTGCAGCCACCTTGAAGATGACCTTTTCCTAATTCCTACTAAGGAGCCAGTGGGTCTGGTGAAGAAAGTAGGCACTCAAATATAGAATGGGAAGGTGGTGGTGAAGAAAGAAAAGAATGGAGATGGGATAGAGCAGAAATCTGAGGAAAGAGTCAGAGGAAAGAGAGCAAGTCAATATATTAAATCTGGAATTTTTAAAAATAAGTTTACATCATTTCTTCCTACACCTGCTTGCAGGAAGTTATCTCTCAAAACTAACGTTCATTTGAAAATGCAAAGTTGAACTCATTGTATGAGTTAAGACGAAGCTTGAGTGACATAAATCTGCAAAACAGCAGATTAAACAAAATAGAAATCTGTTATTCTCTCATGTGAAAGTTTGGATGTGGACAGTCCAGGACTGACATAGTGACTTCTCTGTCATTTGAAACCCAGTGTGGTTCCAGCATCCAGCTATGGAAGATGCCTTTGTCCTTATGGTCCAAGATGGAGTCCAGCCATTAAATTGGTGTTTTAAGCAAGAAAACGGAAGAAAGGCCTATGACACTGCCTCTTAAAAAATTTTTCGCAGAAGTTGCTATACTATCTTTCAACTAACAAGGCATTGGCCAGAGTTTAGACACATGGCCACACCGCAAAGGATGCTGGAAACGATGTCTTATTTCAACTGGCCTTTAAGTACAGCTAAAAACCAGGGGTTCTAAGAGAGGGAAGATAGTTATGCAGAAGATGAATCATCTCTAATAGAGAGACAACAGCTGACTTTGAAAAACAAAGCCCAGGGATATAACCAGTTAATTGATGAAAGATAAATATAACTGGATAGCAAATTGAAGGGCAAACATGTAATGTACTATTAATTAAAGGAGTGTAAATTAAAGCAGAAGGATGGCACTTTCCTCCTCTAAACTTAGCCCTTCCCCCTCAAAAAAAGCTGAATAATTTATAGCAAAGTATAATAGTTAACAACAGTTATCTTAAAGCAGTGGAACTACAATTTTTTTTCAGAAAAGTATGTCTTAAATTTAGAGTAGTGACAATAATATTTTCTATTCATAATAGTCAGTTGTTTTGTTTCAATGATTAAACACACACACACACACATACACACACACACACACCCCTTGGTTTAGCTTTTTCTTAAGACAATTTTAGTCCTTATCTCAGTGAGCTAAACCAACAGTGCAGTAAATGGAACTAGACTTCAGTGATCACCTTTCCTTCTTTCCTCTTCCTGTAATCTCAACAACAATCGGCAGAATCTATTTAGCTGTACTTAGGAGGTTTCCAATCTTCTTGTCTTGTCCTTTTCTTTGATACTTCGGTGATAACCATCATTCTCTTAAGGAAGGAATGTTAGCTTTTTTTAAAACCTGTATGTTGATTCATGGACTAATTCTCCCCACTATGTTAACTTGCTTATCCAGACTTAGGTCTTGCTAATATTCTTCACTTATATGATTGTGTGGATGGATCTTTGTAATAGTTGTAAGTCCAAACAGAAGACATTGGTAAGGGGTGGGCATGCTTATGAGAAACAAACTATTCTGTGGACAGGATTGTGAGAATGTACATGTTGGTTGAATCCACATCACATACTGAATGATGATTTTAAATTTTTATCATGAGCCCTTCTTTCTCTTCTGGGATATAGATTCATGTATCCAAAATTTCCATTTGATGGAAATTATCTCAAAATGTATCGAAGCCAAAATAGAATGCTTAATTCCTCTTACCCTACATACATTTGCTTCTTCCCAGGTCTCCCAAACCCAACCACATTCCTAATCCCACCCCTATACCACAGTTAATAAGACCACAAGCCACACAATTGCTCAGATAAAAAATCCTAAAACATCATTTTTTATTTTATTCTTGTCTTTGCTATCTCAATCTCATCCATCAGTAAATCATATCTGCTCCACTTTCAAATTATATCCTATAACCAATCATTTCATACTACATTGGTGCTTCCTTTGGTCCAATCCACTATCAGTTCTTGTTCAGACTACCACACTATCTGTCTGTATTAGTCATGTTATGCTAACTGCTTAAACAAACAACTTTCAAACTTCTGCAGCTTTACATAATAAAGGATTATTTCTAAGAGGGAAGCTCTGCTCAATGCAGTCATTCAGGGACTAGGTTCCTTCAAGCAGTAGCTCAGTCATTCCCTAAGTCCTCAAAGTGCAGCACATTCCCATGAGAAGTGTTAGAATTGAGGTCCTAAAATGGTTTACCTCATTTTCACCTGCATTCCATTGGTCAGAAGTTAGACACACAGCCCCACCTAATTGCAAGGGAGGCAGGAACATAGTCTTCCTTTCTGGCCCAGAAAAAGATAAAAAATGTTTTGGCAAATGCACAACATTGTTTTGTCACACATATTTTCTGTCTCCACAAAATAGTGTCTTTATTAATTTTTAAGATATGGGGTACAGTTCAGGATTAGGTATACAAATGATTATTATGCAGGTACCCTAGTTGATAAGGTATGGTCCCCCTCCCCTGGCAGTTTCCCACTACTGCCAATCCCACACCCCCTCCCCTGATAGTTTCCCACTACTGCCAATTCCTTTCTTATAGTGTTATAATAATTGTTCAAGGTCCACTTATGAGTGAGAATATGTGGTACTGAGTTCTTTGTTTCTGGGATAGATCACCCATATTATAGACTCTAAGTCCATCCAAGTTGCTGCAAATTTCATAATTTTGTCCTTCTTTATGACTGTGTAATATTCTATCACGTATATGAACCACATTTTTTATCCAGTCCTCTTTTGATGGGCAGTATGGTTGGTTCCATGTTTTTGCTGTCAGAGCCTATTGATGTCCTGTTTAAAACTTCTTAATAGCTGCCTGCCGTGATTATACCAAAATTCAAACTTCTTACCCTGGTTACAAAATTCCACATGATCTCTGACCCTGACACTTCTACATTTTCTTTTGTGTACAATTTTCTGATACCCTCAACCAACTGTGAGCTCACTCATGGCTTGGGGCTCTGGTATAAGCTGGTCTCTCTGTTAGAACACTCCTCTTCCTATCTTCTGATATTTAACTCCTTATTCTGATCTCATCTCAGCTGTCACTGCCTCAGAGAAGTTGTCCATAATCAACTCATTAAAAGTAACTTTCTCAAATACCCAATAACTAATTCTCTATTCAATTACTATATTTTGTTTGTAGCATTTATAATTATGAGATTTTCTTAAATATTGTCCTATTTACGTTTTCTGAAACCCCTCAGTGTCCTAGTTTTGTATACTATCAAACTCATGGTTAAAATAGTTACTGATACATGACAGGCTTAAAACATCAACTTTTTGAATAAATGAATGAACACCTATTTTAACTGGGTATTTATTTGGGTTCAACTGCTATAAAAGGGATCCAAAATAATGGTGCTTAAATATGATCAAAGCTGATTTCTCTCTCAAGTAAATAATTTGGGTATAAGTAGCACAAATTTGAGCTGCCCAGGGATGTTAAACTGTCTTCTAAAGTCAAAGTCCCCAATCCCTTCTACTCTGTTGCTCTGCTATCATTAGGGATTTGCTCTAATCTGACTGGTCTACCATGGTTCACACTTTATCCACAGTCCAGCTGGCAGGTGGAAGAAAATAGGACCCAATCTTCTATATCCAGGATTCAGATGTTAAACACATCATTTTCTCTCACATCCCATTGCCCAGAACTTAATCATGTGGCTACATGTAATTATGTGTGGATAAAAATTGTGACTGGTAACCATTGCACCAGGCTAAAAACTGGAGTTCTGTTTTGCAGAAATATGGGAGAAAACTAACAATCTCTGACATAATACTTAAAGTGATTTTTTTTTCCACTTAGAATTTTAAAGGGGAAAAACTCCATTGAAAAGAGCTGAATCTGCAGTATAAAATGCCCCCTATCAAATCCAGAACAGTTAATTTAAATGTCTATAGCTAGCCAACTGCAAATGCTGTGCAAATATTCTTACATTAACTACCAATCTCTTTTCGTGTAATTATTCATAATATCTTAGCAAGAATGGCATAGGGCAATCCTCTGTCCTAGTTCTTATTCAATTTCTCTGGTACTTGGTTACCCTGGTTCTTTGTCTCTTACTCATTCCTACATTCCACACTGTTTTATTTCTCCAGGCCAATCTGGACTTCTTTTCCCCCTAGTTTAAAGTTAATAGTCTAATTGCAAAGAACTCAATTTCAAGTTGAGTCATTAAAAGCAAAATTATTCTATCTTTATAAAACTGACTTTATCATTTCTATTACTTTAGCTAGTTCTTTTTCCTCTTTAGAAATGCACCAATATGTGCAAATTGAAAATTTGAAAAGAGTAGGTTTCTGAAACAAACATAAAATTTCTCAGCTCCCAATGTCATAAATGCCCTGCTATTGAGGAGTAATCAAAAGGCTTCCCTGAATTTTGTGTGGAAAAGATAACATCTAGGCTAAATCTAAGCTAGAAAACACATACTGAGAACCTCTTTCCTCACCTGATTTCTTCTGTCTCTTCTTGGCAAATCGTCTCCCTAGCTCCATTCATTCACCAGTCAGAACTAGGCTCTATCACTTCAGCAACTGAAGTCTGAAGTTATTCCTTGGAATATATTCTGCTCAGCTGTGGTTTCAATTTTTCTATTTAGTATACAACTGTATTACCATCTTGCTACTTGGATTTACTTTTTGTCTGTGAGTACCTTCAGCACTATCAGAATAGAAATAAATTTGTGGTTATCTATTTTCAAGAAAGCAAGACAAGATCTCTGAAGATAAATCTTTCATATTTAAATCTTCCAGTAACTCTACATAAAAGACATATATAGAATATATTCATTTGGCACAGGAAACTTTCTTTGTCCAACAAATTCATTTATTTAAGTTTGAGAAAATTTATAAAAGCATATGTACAGTATATTCAAGTGTTTTCTTCAAGGTTGTTGATGAACTAAAAGGGTTATGGCATACCTAAAGAAGAAAGGATAAATAAAAACATTCAAGACCACCATGTTATGATTTACAGGGCCCTTGAGGGGGGTTTTTTTGTTGTTGTTGTTTTTGTTAGAGTCTCATTCTGTCGCCCAGACTGGAGTGCAGTGGCCACTCCCGGCCACTGCAGCCTCGATCTGCTGGGCTCCGGCGATCCTTCCGCCTCAGCCTTCCAAGTAGCCGGAATTACAGGCATGCGCTACCACGCCCAGCTGATTTTTTGATTTATTGTAGAGATGAGGTCTTGCTGCCCAGGCGGGTCTCGAACCCGCGGGCTCAGGCAATCCACTCACCTCAGCCTCCCAAAGGCGCGGGATTACAGGCTGAGCCACCGAGCCCAGTGGGTCCTTGAGTTTTTAAGCATCTGTCTACTTAATAACAATAATACACATATCTGTGTATGGGAGAGTCATTGTCCAGTTCACTGATGATGAATTTTTCATTGGTCTAACTTTTGTCACTTGGACTATGTAGGGTGACTGGAAATGCTTCCAATTCTAAACTAGTTTTAAAACATGACTGAGCAATTTACTCAATTTCTTCATGGCATTAGAATTTTGAGAAGAGTGATTAATCTTTTTTACTTCATTTCTTTGAAAACATAGTAGTTGTTTTTACCCAAAAGTAGAATTATTGAAAACAGATGCAAAACGGATTATCAAAAATATGCTTATGTTTTAAATCCAGAGTTGGCTACTGTATGTTACTTTGTATTGTAGTTTTAGTTCAGAGAAAGAATCTTTGTAAGACAAATAAGCTATTGGATTTTATTTAAATTCAGATCTTCATTAAAAACAGGGAATTTGTTTAAAAGATTTGAATAGTGCCAACCTAGGAAGATGTACACAAATGTGTTTTGATTTTTCCCCAATTACTGTCTTCAACATGAGATTTAGCATTTGGGACAGATTCCATAATTTTAGGTCAATTTTAGATATATCAACCAGCCTGTTTCACTATAAATTTTCAATTTCCTGTTTCATTAGCTGTCATCAACTAGACTTGTAAGAAGAAGCATGGTGTATTCCCACACTTACAACCACTCAAGAGGGTATGTGTGTGGTAATTGAATATGGGAAAGTTTGTTCAGGGCTCCCACCTCTTCTAGGTCTAGCACTTCTATAAATGGAAATGGAGAAGACGATTTAATAGGGACAGATCTTCCTAAATAACTGATTATCTGTAAGTGCTGAGGAGACAGCCTTCTTCTTGCTTTGGCTCAAAACAACCTCACCCACTGTTAAAGGAATCAACAGTTGTGATGGTCTCCACTTGAACAATAGGGGGTGATTTGCTGAGGATCCCCTCAAAGAGGACCACTAGTATCAACCTTACCTGTAAATAAGTTCCAGAGTGGAGTGTAACCTTACTTGGCTAGTTTATGCCTCAGCAGTCTGTGTTCAACCTCTTCCATTTCTGCTCTATCGGTGGAACTAGGGGAACTGCAAAGTCCCTCTACTATCCAGTCAGAGAGGCACAGGGACTCAGAGGAGGATGCCACCACCCCCTTTTCCCAAACCATACTACACTGTAGTCCCTTGTGGTTTTGCCAGTGTTAGGTCCTCCAGCATCCTTACAGCATTTTCTGAAATTGGCACAACAGAGGCAGCCACCCGTCCCTGCTCACACTCATACCTTCACTTCAGGACACACACACACACACACACACACACACACACACACACACCATATCACATTCTCTCAAGAAACCTCTCACCATGCACTAGAGGACAGCACTGAAATAGGGTTCAGAATTTGCAACTCAGAAGTCTTCCAGTGGTCCATGTGAAAAATTCTTAGCACGTCAGTCACTTTACCACCATCCTCCAAAATTCCTTGCTTTCTTTTTTGCTCTTAGACACTCAATAGTTCTTTATAGACTTTGTTCCTGATTTGTTTAGACACAGTGGTTTCTTGCAGACTGTGTTCCTGATTTGTTCAGACACTGAATGGTTTCTTGCAGACCGTATGACTGATTTTGTGCAAGGTAGGTGTTTCAAGGTACTTTGTGACTCTTTGACTCAGCAGGTAACAATTCTGAGGCAATGGAAAAAGTTCAAGTCTATATTTCTAATAATCATGGTAATAATAAATGCCAAGTACTATAATGTATTGTCAAATTCATTACAAATAGAGTGGCATTATGTGTAAGCTAATTTCCAGTGTATGCCTTTTAATTTTTACTCTTCTTTTGGCTTTTTTTTTAATATTCAAAAGAAATCTTTCTTCTACTTTCCATGAGTCTCTTCTACCAACTCAGAAACTTTTGGAACTTTCTGTAAGTTTATTCAGAAACGATGTAACTATCATTCACCTACGAAAGCTGTTCAAGACTTTGAATACTAACAGATCATTCTTGTCAACACCAGGATTTGTCAACATCTTGAAGTGATCTCCATAAAGACATTTTCACTATTTTGACTTCAACTTGAATTCTGATTGTGCCTCGATAAGGGTAAATACTGCAATATAAACCTAATACATAAATCAACACTCCTAGAATGTAAAGAAATGCTGACAGACTAAATATATCATTTTCTTGAATAAATAAGTACTTAAAGATTTAACAGCAGCTTTTATGATCCATATTGACAAGCATTTTAGAGAGCCTGCGGCAACCCTCTTCATGGCTTTACTTTTTAAGCAGAGAAGTAGTAAA
Source organism: Carlito syrichta (assembly GCF_000164805.1). Taxonomy (NCBI): domain Eukaryota; kingdom Metazoa; phylum Chordata; class Mammalia; order Primates; family Tarsiidae; genus Carlito; species Carlito syrichta. The sequence continues at coordinate 587,698 of NW_007251216.1, forward strand.
AAGTCTGCGATATTTAATTAGGTTTCTTTTCCATGGAATTACCATCATAGACCTTTCAACACAGATGGTTAATCACTACCTTAGGCAGACATATTTTATTGCCCCATATCTGAAATGAATTCTAATAAGGGCTCAGGAAATAGCTTGGAAGAAATTTTTAAAAGTTGATGAAAAAGAAGAGAACGAAAGAACTTTGTAATAAAAATGTATAATTTTTATGGTTTCGTTTGACTGATTTGTGCAGTACTTCGCTGCTTTTTTATTCTTTCTTTTTTGGTTTACTCAATTAATCTATGTTCTCCAGAACACACAAAAGCAATAGGAGATTGATAGATTCTACTACATATAAAAGTCTTTTAAAATATTTTTTAATTATAATATAAATTAATGCTAATTAGAGAGAGAGAGATTAAAAGGAATTTTCTCACATGATCATGTAGGTTGAGAAGTTCCTTGATATGTCTTCTACAAGTTGAAGATATCAGAGAGCCAATGATGTAAGTTCAAGTCCAGGTACAAGAGAAAACTGATGTTCCAGCTCAAAAACAGTCCATCAGAGAGAGCAAATTCTTCTTTACTCTGCCTTTTGTTATACTCAGGCCTCCACAGGACAAGATGAGTCTCACCCATATTGAGGAGGGAAATATGCTTATGTAGTCTACCAATTCTGATCTTGGCCAGAAGCCAAGCATATTTAAAAGAAGACATTTTTTAAATATATAAATTAAAGAAACAACATTTACTGAGTGCCTGACATGTACTGGCAGCTAACAGTGCTTTATGTATACTCTTTTATTTAATCCACTTTAAAAATTTTATCTACACACCAAAAAAAAAAAGTTAATCTCATCCAGTAATCCCTCATAGACACACCCAGAATAATGTTTAACCAAATATCTGAGTATCTTGTGGCCTAATCAGGTTGACAAATGAAATTAACCACCACAATTACAATGACATTAAGAAAATACTTAAATAGCTGCCAAAACAAACACAAAACATACTGTTAAATTTTAAAAAAAGAAAGATTATGTCATCCATACAGATATTTTGTGTACATAATACTGAACATTCAGATTTTGAATGTATTTAGTATATTACCTAGACCTCTCCTTTGTCATTCATGTTTTTGGTATGTCATAGCCAGATCACTGGATGAGAAAAAACATGAGGGGAAAAAAATAACTATCATGTTAACACTTGTAAACCAGGTATATTCAGAAATAGAGACCAGCAATCTAGATATGGAATATGTTAATATCTAGTTCAGAGATGGCTTGCATCAGAATTGCCTAGGTACTTGTTAAACCATTGAAGTTGGACTGGATAAAAAAAAGTGGTACATATACACAATGGAATATTATGCAGTCAAAAAAAAGACAAACATATGGACTTTGCAGCAACTTCGATGGATTTAGAGTCTATCATACTCAGTGATCTATCACAGAAGCAAAGGACAGAATGCCATATGTTCTCACTCTTAAGCAGACTTTGAACAATTATCATAATACTATTAGAAAGGGATTGGCAGTAGTGGGAAACTGCCAGAGGAGGGTGGGTGGGATTGGCAGTTGAGGAAACCTGCCAGGGGAAGGAGAGGCACACCTCATCAACAAGGGTACCTCCATAATGAACATTTGTATACCTAACCCTGAGTTGTACCACGCATCTTTAAAATAAAAAAATTAAAAGTGCAGATTTCTGAACTCCATCACAATCTACAGAAATATGTCTGGGGGAAGGGACATTAGAATTTGCATTTTAACAGCCTCTGCAGCATCAACCTCCTCAAGTATTCTGAAATTTGAGAATCTCTGCTCATAGTTTTTCTTTGAAATAATCTGAACTAACTGGAGCCTTAATATGGGATGTAGTGAGGAAAGAGTCAGGGCTTTCTTTGCTTTTGTACGTAGGGCCCAATACTTACGATGACAGTGCTTTTTTTTTTTTTTTTGAGTTGGAGTATCATTCTGTCACCCAGACTGGAGCGCAGTGGCTGCTCCCAGCCACTGCAGCCTCAACCTGTTGGTCTCCGGTGATCCTTCCACCTCAGCCTTCCAAGTAGCCGGAATTACAAGTGTGCGCTACCACACCTGGCTAATTTTTGATTTATTGTAGAGATGAGGTCTCGCCAAGTTGCCCAGGTGGGTCTCGAACCCGCGGGTTCAGGCAATCCACTCACCTCGGCCTCCCAAAGCACGGGATTACAGGTTGAGCCACCGAGCCCAGCCGACAGTGCTTTTCAAAGAATTTCTTCTACTTTTATCTACACCAATCTGACTTAAAATTTACAATATTTTCCCTGTAGTCAGTCAAATTTCATCTTATCAAGCACAAGTTCACTGTGAAAGTACAAAACATTTTCTCAAATCCAATTCTCTTCTTTCTCTGATTTACCAGAGGGGGGAAAATGTTGTAACATAAAAGAGCAGAATATTGCTTCAGTTTTTGGAAATGACAATTGAGATTACAAGTCACCCAGATTGAAAGAAGCTAAATAGTATGAAAATACTGTTCTCATTAGAGAAATGAGTAAAATTGTTCTTGGTGGGGAAAATGATAAGAAATGGAATCCAAGTGGGGAGCACCATAAAATGAAGTTCACAAAATATGCAGCATCAGGATCCTCCACTAATAATAAAGGCTACTTGTTCCAAGCAGAAGAGACAAAACTCGTGGAAACAAACAGCAGCTGAGTTAATTATTGCTTGTTGGCGAAGCCAATGTTTTGGGAAACTAAACTTGCTGAGTCTGAGATTTAGCTTGGTGCTAGGCAAAACTACTTGCCTGACTTCTGAAAATTTGTAGGACAGAAGTATCACAAATTATGGCAATAGATGATAAAATATGACAGTTTAAATATAACCAAAGGCCATACCTGCAATACTTGGTAAATCCTTAAATCTAAACAGAAATATATAACTGCATTAGAGACATTTCCCACTCATATCATCTCCAATATAATCTACATAAATATTGCAGATAGGGAATTGAGGTAATTTAATGCAGGAACTTAGATGCCAAAATGCTAGAAGGGGTAGAAGATCAAAAATAGATGAAAAAGCCAGGAGGAGCAAAAAGTGGAAAGATTGATACAGAGATAAGAGGCTGCTGTGATTGCTAGGCTGTAGCCCCAAGTTTATACCTCCTACTGCACCTTTGGAGATGTTGTGATGATTGGTTCTGGATCTACCAGAATTGCCACTTTGATCAGGGCTGAAACCGCTGTCAACACTCTTCTAGCTTAACTATGTAGGCACGGAACCCACAAAGAAAAAAAAAAGTCAATTCTCCCTTTCCTCCTGTCTTCTACTTGTCCAGCAGTTCCTCCCACTTATAGAACATGACCTGGAACCCACTGGAAAATAGAATTTGCAGATTCCTAACTTCTGCAATACACAGCAGAGTGCATAAGAATAGGGGCTGATGGCAAATAACTGGCACTCAGTCTATGTAGCGTGGTGCATAAATCAGCCATATAAGACTGTAAAAAACAAGTGGCAGAGACAAAGTAAAATTTGAAAAAAGATATTTATTCATCCTGAATTGGATGGAAATTAACAAGGGAACTTCTAGCAAGTAATTTTGCTTCTCGAATGACTGGTACACTGGAATTTGTGCCTTATAGGAGGAAAAAAACTGTAATTTGTTAAAATAACTCATTTTTGAGCATATATTATGCCCCAGAAACCATGCTAGTCAGGGCTATGATTTTTAACTACTTTATAGGTTTCATTTTCAGGTACTGGGTATGATGCAGTCTTATCTGTGCCTGGACAAAAGATCTACTGAAGTCTAGTCAACAAGTGCTTGAATCTAAAACTATAATTTTGTCCATAGGACTGTTCTAAAAGAATTAATTTGTTGAAATGTTTAAAAAGACTAGAGCACATAAGCAATGACTTTAAATGATAACAATAACTAATATTTATTGAGCATTTACTAAGTGCCAGATACTCTTTCACTGTCATTAGAAATAGAATCTAGTGCCGGGCTCGGTGGCTCAGCCTGTAATCCCGCGCCTTTGGGAGGCTGCGGTGAGTGGATTGCCTGAACCCGCGGGTTCAAGACCCGCCTGGGCAGCAGGACCTCATTTCTACAATAAATCAAAAAATCAGCCAGGCGTGGTAGCGCATGCCTGTAATTCTGGCTACTTGGAAGGCTGAGGCGGAAGGATCGCCGGAGCCCAGCAGGTCGAGGCTGCGGTGGCCAGGAGCGGCTACTGCACTCCAGTCTGGGCAACAGAGTGAGACTCCAACTCAAAAAAAAAAAATAGAATCTTATTTAATCCTCATAAAAATCTTACAAGGTTGGTACTACTATTGAATTTCCATTTTACAGATGAGGAAAAATGAGACACAGAAAGTTAAGTACCTAGCCCAAAGTCACACAACCAATAAGAGGTGGGCCAGGACTGGACCTGGGACGCAGAAAAAACGACAAAAACTCAGGTTGTTAACAAATTTAAACTAAAATTGAGGACAAATTAGCTTTTAGCAGTTGTGGTAACTCAGAACTCAGCGGATTTGTCTAAGATGACTTTTAAAGAACCTCTCATTCTCATCTTGAGCAATAGCATGGGGGAAGGCCAAAGATAGAAAGGCTATAATAAAAGAACACTTTAAAGGTTATTCAGAAGAGAAGGGAGAAACAGAAGTTGCTCACGTGTCTATTGATAACACTCAGGAAAACTAAAGTCACCCACATATCCCACTCTGCCCTCTGTGCTGTCCTTGAAACGCAGCCTAGCAGTAATAGATATTTTTAGTGTAAGGTTGAATTAAATTATATTATTTGACAAAATTAAGAGCTTCTTTACCTTAAATTATCTCCCTACCATTGTGACAATTCTTTACCTGTTTATATCTATAGGTATGCCTCCAATTTCTATTCTTTTGAATTGTTAAATGTCTGAAAAAGAAAACTTGCAAAAAGGGAATGGAGGGAGGTAACCAGTGAGACTAAGATAATGGAATATGGTTGGTAACAAGAACAATCATGTAGAGAGGAAAGCACTGAAGTGAGTTTATTAACTACTTTGACATGTACTGTTGGGGGAGGGGGTGTTCAAGGATATCAAAAGTCCTGCAATGGGCCAGCCAATTTTACACTTAAGAATTTTCTTTTTTTTATTTTGTCTATTTTTTTAAAAAAAGATGTGGAGTGCAGTTCAGGGTTAGGTATACAAATGTTCATTATGCAAGTACTCTTGTTGATGAGGTGTGCCCCTCCCTCCCCTAGCAGTTTCCCTCAACTGCCAATCCCACCTCCATCCCCTGAAAATTTTCCACTACTGTCAATTCCTTTCTTATAGTATTATGATAATTGCTCAAGGTCCGCTTATGTGTGAGAATATATGGTACACTGTTCTTTGTTTCTGTAATAGATCACTGAGTATGATCAACTCTAAATCCATTCAAGTTGCTGCGAAGTTCATATGTTTTTGCTTCTTTATGGCTGCATAATATTCCATTGTGTATATGTACCACATTTTTTTTATCCAGTCCAACTGTGATGGGCAGTATGGTTGGTTTCATGTTTTAGCTATTGTGACTAGAGCTGCATTTTAAATGTTGACAGCATACCAGATGCAGTTTTCTTTTTATTTCTGCTTTATTTCCAAAGGATTATTTTTTACTTTTAAACAATACTTTTCTCTTCTTACTTAAAACTATCTTGAAGTAATGAAAATCTGGCATGAGAGACAACAGGTACCCACTCACCCTAATGTACAGATAGCAAATCATTGTAATTGTACACTTAACCCAAACTACTCTTTTCAAAATGGCTTTTACAGGAAGCAGAATTTCAATTCTTCTTTTCCTGTGTCCATTTTCTGCCCACTTCTTATTTCCTGTGCCAATGGTCCAGGATTGTAGGCAAGAGAAGAATTTGAAGTCTGGAATCTCAATGGTCAAGTCTATAACTGAAAAAAAGTCTTGTGTATTCTATCTTTCCTGGTAATTTTTATGAGATGGCCATAATATTTCATAATTGGTTGGAATCAAAACCCTGGATATGGATGAGGATAATTTGAGGAAAAGGTTTTGCTAACACAGCATTGTAGAAACAGGGATGGTCAGAATAACAATAACAATTACCTGAGCCCTGGGAGAGCAGGGCTCAGGCTCTGGCTGGACTTCTCACTGTAAGGCTTCCAGAGAAGTAGACGCTTCCTCCCTTGTGCTTCTCAAGTCTAGCACTGTTGGACTCCCTCACCCTCCATGCAGATTACACTGAAGAATTTTCTTACTCAAAGTGTCATAACATGTCCAACTGAAAAATGCTCGTCCAGAATGACAGGTCCTTCTAATGCCAAAAACCTATCCTCCACTGTGTACCCTCCACTGGGTGAATGAATTGCTTTCTTTTCCAGATAGGAAAGGAATCTGTGAAGGATACACTTTTTTCTTTTGTTTCTCAGATCTGCTGCCTTGTCTCCCTTGAGCAAGATCTCACCATCATCATCACAGATGCTGCATTGCATCTATAAAAGTTAATAAGTCTAATCAAATGGTCAATTCTCTTTCTTCTTCCTTATCAACCTCAGAGCAACATTTGATACATTAATCATGCCCTCTGCTTAAAACACTTGCTTCAGGTTGGGCTCGGTGGCTCAGTCTGTAATCCCAGCACTTTGGGAGGCCGAGGTGAGTGGATTGCCTGAGCCCGCGGGTTTGAGACCAGCCTGGGCAACTTGGCAAGACCTCGTCTCTACA
>NW_007251217.1:0-1089 GCF_000164805.1 Carlito syrichta
GCTGAGGTGAGTGGATTGTCTGAGCCTGCAGGTTCGAGACCCACCTGGGCAACTTGGCGAGACCTCATCTCTACAAAAAATCAAAAAATTAGCCGGGTGTCGTAGCGCATGCCTGTAGTTTCAGCTACTTGGAAGGCTGAGGCAGAAGGATCGCCGGAGCCAAGCAGGTCGAGGCTGTGGTGGCCAGGAGCGTGCCACTGCACTCCAGTCTGGGTGACAGAGTGAGACTCCAACTCAAAAAAATAAATGAATAAATAAATAAATAAATTATTAGCCAGGCATGGTAGCGCACGCCTGTAGTTCCAGCTTCTTGAAAGGATGAGGCGGAAGGATCACCGTAGCCCAGCAGGTCGAGGCTGCGGTGGCCGGGAGCGGCCACTGCACTCCAGTCTGGGCGACAGAGTGAAACTCCATCTCAAAAAAAAAAAAAATTGTTTGGGAGGCCAAGGTTAGAGAATTGCCTGAGCCGATGGATCCAAGACCAGCCTGGGCAACTCTACTATAAATCAAGAAAAATTAGCTGGGCATGATGGCGCACACCTGTAGTTCCAGCTACTTGGAAGACTAATGCAGAAGCATCACCTGAGCCCAGCAGGTCAAGGATGCAGTGGCCATGAGCATGCCATTGCACTCCAGCCTAGGCAACAGAATGAGACTCTGGCTGAAATGAATTGAAATGAAATGAGGGCCGGGCAGTGGCTCAGCCTGTAATCCCAGCACTTTGGGAGGCTGAGGTGAGTGGATTGCCTGAGCCTGCGGGTTAGAGATCAACTTGGGCAACTTGGCAAGACTTCATCTCTACAATAAATCCAAAAATTACCCAGCACTTTGGGAGGTTGAGGTGAGTGTATTGCCTGAGCCCACGGGTACGAGACCCACCTGCGCAACTTGGCGAGACCTCATCTCTACAATAAATCAAAAAAATTAGCTGGGCGTGGTAGCACGTGCCTGTAGTTCCAGCTACTTGGAAGGCTAAGGCGGAAGGATGGCCAGAGCCCAGTAGGTCGAGGTTGCAGTGGCCATGATCGTGACCCTGTACTCCAGTGTGGCAACAGAGTGCGGCTCCAACTAAAAAAAAAAAAAAAAAAG
>NW_007251217.1:2152-3405 GCF_000164805.1 Carlito syrichta
CGCGGGATTACAGGCTGAGCCACCGAGCCCGGCTTTTTTTTTTTTTTAGTAGGAGTCTCCCTCTGTGGCTCAGGCAGGGGTGCATTGGCATGCTCACAGCCACCGCAGCCTCGACCTGCTAGGCTCAGTTGATCCTCCTGCCTCAGCCTCCCAAGTAGCTGGGACTACAGACATGCACCATCACACCCAGCTAATTTTTTGATTTATCATAGAGACGTGTCATCACCTTGTTGCCTAGGCTGGTCTTGAACCCCTGAACTCAGGTGATCCTCTCGCCTCGGCCTCTCAAGGTGCTAGGATTGCAGACTTGAGCCACTCCACCCAGTCTCAAGATTCTCCATTTAACAAGTTCCCAGAGGTGCCAGTGAGGCTGCTTTGTGAGCTCACTTTGAGTAGAGATTCTCGGCTCTATCAATATTAGATAAATGACAGAAACAGGAGAAATCCAGGGATCAGATTGGAGGATGAGGAAGAAACATGTAGAGGGGATGGGAGGCGGGTGGGGCTATGGAGGGATCTATTTAAGCCCAGGTGTGATCTCCACCAGTTCTCATCCCTGGACCTGAACCCATGAGCACATCTGGATTAGGCAATGTCAGGCTCAGAGGACCTTCCCGGAGGTAAGTCGGAGGGGTGAGATGGAAGCAAAGGCATCTGAGGAGGCTAAGGACAGCAGACTCTGGGTTTCAGGAAGAGACTAGGTGACTGAAGCCCAGGTTTCATCCACACAGGAGGTGGAGACTGCATAGGCGCTGTCATCTGACAGCAAACCCAAAGGCAGAAACTCCCTTCTGCCTTGGAATTTCAAGTACTCCATCTTGTTATGATGTCATAATTCCTCTGATCTCTGCATGGTTACGGACAAAGGAAACTCATAGGTCCGGGGCCAGGACTCACACCTGTCATACAGGCACTTAGGGAGGCTGAGGCAGAAAGAATTCTTGAGCCCAGGAGTTCGAGACCAACCTGGGCAACATAGCAAAACCCTCATCTCTCTAAAGAGTAATAATTTTTTAAGTGGGGACTCGGATTCCTATTCGGATGATGAAATCATAGACTACAGACTTGGCCGGGCTCAGTGGCTCAGCCTGTAATCCCAGTGCTTTGGAAGTCCGAGGTGAGTGAATTGCCTGAACCTGCAGGTTCGAGACCCACCCAGGCAACTTGGCGAGACCTCATCTCTACAATAAATCAAAATTAGCCGGGCATGGTAGCGTGCCTGTAGTTCCAGCTACTTAGAAGGCTGAGGCGGA